>NW_027212536.1:0-280000 GCF_947461875.1 Haliaeetus albicilla
CTAGGAATTCCAGGAAAACACAATGCATGAACAATTAAAACAAACAAACAAAGCATACCATTAAACCATCTTTCTACCCCCAAAACACTCAAAACCAAATTACTGACCTGAAAAAAAGAAAGGAAAACAAAAAAAAGGCTGCATAGAAGTGTTACTTTCTACCACACATGCTGCTGAACCTTGACTGGTCCTGAAGCTCTTACCTCAGGCAGACACCTCTTCCCAAAGGGCTGAGCCAGCTCAAAAGCTGCAAAGGACTCAAGCAAGAGCTGAGCACCAACACCAGAGAAACCCAAGAGCACAATGAGCTCCCTCAGCAGAGGCTGTGGCTCAAATAGCCCAAGGCTCCGCCCACCACCCTTAGCACAATCACCTGGGAAAGGGGAAGGGCAAACCACCAGAAGTTATCAAGTCAGCTGGAGGAGCAGCAGCACTGTTCCCACCTGCCTTCAATTTACAGCAAATGAGACCCTGAACAGAGAAAGCAACACTTACTGGCAAAGACAATACCTGCTCCTGTACTACAGCTACAACTCTTGCATCAGCAATGTCACCAGGTAAGGAGTTCAACTTAATTTTTCTGAGGCATAGACAGAAAAAGATACATGTGTCTCTAAACTAGGTAGGAAATTAGCTCCTTAAATGCAATAACAATGTAGTTATTAAAATCACATCAGTCACTGGCAAAGCCAGCAGACACAATGGTAACTCAGCAGCTAAGCACTAGATTGAGGCAGAACAGGAGGTTCCCAAGGCACAGGAGCCTCAATCAAACAAACAAACAAAGCATACCATTAAACCATCTTTCTACCCCCAGACACTCAAAACAAAATTACTGACCTGAAAAAAAGAAAGGAAAACAAAAAAAAAGGCTGCATAAAAGTGTTACTTTCTACCACACATGCTGCTGAACCTTGACTGGTCCTGAAGCTCTTACCTCAGGCAGACACCTCTTCCCAAAGGGCTGAGCCAGCTCAAAAGCTGCAAAGGACTCAAGCAAGAGCTGAGCACCAACACCAGAGAAACCCAAGAGCACAATGAGCTCCCTCAGCAGAGGCTGTGGCTCAAATAGCCCAAGGCTCCGCCCACCACCCTTAGCACAATCACCTGGGAAAGGGGAAGGGCAAACCACCAGAAGTTATCAAGTCAGCTGGAGGAGCAGCAGCACTGTTCCCACCTGCCTTCAATTTACAGCAAATGAGACCCTGAACAGAGAAAGCAACACTTACTGGCAAAGACAATACCTGCTCCTGTACTACAGCTACAACTATTGCATCAGCAATGTCACCAGGTAAGGAGTTCAACTTAATTTTTCTGAGGCATAGACAGAAAAAGATACATGTGTCTCTAAACTAGGTAGGAAATTAGCTCCTTAAATGCAATAGCAATGTAGTTATTAAAATCACATCAGTCACTGGCAAAGCCAGCAGACACAATGGTAACTCAGCAGCTAAGCACTAGATTGAGGCAGAACAGGAGGTTCCCAAGGCACAGGAGCCTCAATCAAACAAACAAAGCATACCATTAAACCATCTTTCTACCCCCAAACACTCAAAAGAAAATTACTGACCTGAAAAAAAAGAAAGGAAAACAAAAAAAAAGGCTGCATAAAAGTGTTACTTTCTACCACACATGCTGCTGAACCTTGACTGGTCCTGAAGCTCTTACCTCAGGCAGACACCTCTTCCCAAAGGGCTGAGCCAGCTCAAAAGCTGCAAAGGTCTCAAGCAAGAGCTGAGCACCAACACCAGAGAAACCCAAGAGCACAATGAGCTCCCTCAGCAGAGGCTGTGGCTCAAATAGCCCAAGGCTCCGCCCACCACCCTTAGCACAATCAACTGGGAAAGGGGAAGGGCAAACCACCAGAAGTTATCAAGTCAGCTGGAGGAGCAGCAGCACTGTTCCCACCTGCCTTCAATTTACAGCAAATGAGACCCTGAACAGAGAAAGCAACACTTACTGGCAAAGACAATACCTGCTCCTGTACTACAGCTACAACTCTTGCATCAGCAATGTCACCAGGTAAGGAGTTCAACTTAATTTTTCTGAGGCATAGACAGAAAAAGATACATGTGTCTCTAAACTAGGTAGGAAATTAGCTCCTTAAATGCAATAACAACGTAGTTATTAAAATCACATCAGTCACTGGCAAAGCCAGCAGACACAATGGTAACTCAGCAGCTAAGCACTAGATTGAGGCAGAACAGGAGGTTCCCAAGGCACAGGAGCCTCTATCAAACAAACAAAGCATACCATTAAACCATCTTTCTACCCCCAAACACTCAAAACAAAATTACTGACCTGAAAAAAAAGAAAGGAAAACAAAAAAAAGGCTGCATAAAAGTGTTACTTTCTACCACACATGCTGCTGAACCTTGACTGGTCCTGAAGCTCTTACCTCAGGCAGACACCTCTTCCCAAAGGGCTGAGCCAGCTCAAAAGCTGCAAAGGACTCAAGCAAGAGCTGAGCACCAACACCAGAGAAACCCAAGAGCACAATGAGCTCCCTCAGCAGAGGCTGTGGCTCAAATAGCCCAAGGCTCCGCCCACCACCCTTAGCACAATCACCAGGGGAAGGGCAAACCACCAGAAGTTATCAAGTCAGCTGGAGGAGCAGCAGCACTGTTCCCACCTGCCTTCAATTTACAGCAAATGAGACCCTGAACAGAGAAAGCAACACTTACTGGCAAAGACAATACCTGCTCCTGTACTACAGCTACAACTCTTGCATCAGCAATGTCACCAGGTAAGGAGTTCAACTTAATTTTTCTGAGGCATAGACAGAAAAAGATACATGTGTCTCTAAACTAGGTAGGAAATTAGCTCCTTAAATGCAATAACAATGTAGTTATTAAAATCACATCAGTCACTGGCAAAGCCAGCAGACACAATGGTAACTCAGCAGCTAAGCACTAGATTGAGGCAGAACAGGAGGTTCCCAAGGCACAGGAGCCTCTATCAAACAAACAAAGCATACCATTAAACTATCTTTCTACCCCCAGACACTCAAAACAAAATTACTGACCTGAAAAAAGGAAAGGAAAACAAAAAAAAAGGCTGCATAAAAGTGTTACTTTCTACCACACATGCTGCTGAACCTTGACTGGTCCTGAAGCTCTTACCTCAGGCAGACACCTCTTCCCAAAGGGCTGAGCCAGCTCAAAAGCTGCAAAGGACTCAAGCAAGAGCTGAGCACCAACACCAGAGAAACCCAAGAGCACAATGAGCTCCCTCAGCAGAGGCTGTGGCTCAAATAGCCCAAGGCTCCGCCCACCACCCTTAGCACAATCACCTGGGAAAGGGGAAGAGCAAACCACCAGAAGTTATCAAGTCAGCTGGAGGAGCAGCAGCACTGTTCCCACCTGCCTTCAATTTACAGCAAATGAGACCCTGAACAGAGAAAGCAACACTTACTGGCAAAGACAATACCTGCTCCTGTACTACAGCTACAACTCTTGCATCAGCAATGTCACCAGGTAAGGAGTTCAACTTAATTTTTCTGAGGCATAGACAGAAAAAGATACATGTGTCTCTAAACTAGGTAGGAAATTAGCTCCTTAAATGCAATAACAATGTAGTTATTAAAATCACATCAGTCACTGGCAAAGCCAGCAGACACAATGGTAACTCAGCAGCTAAGCACTAGATTGAGGCAGAACAGGAGGTTCCCAAGGCACAGGAGCCTCTATCAAACAAACAAAGCATACCATTAAACCATCTTTCTACCCCCAAACACTCAAAACAAAATTACTGACCTGAAAAAAAGAAAGGAAAACAAAAAAAAAGCTGCATAAAAGTGTTACTTTCTACCACACATGCTGCTGAACCTTGACTGGTCCTGAAGTTCTTACCTCAGGCAGACACCTCTTCCCAAAGGGCTGAGCCAGCTCAAAAGCTGCAAAGGGCTCAAGCAAGAGCTGAGCACCAACACCAGAGAAACCCAAGAGCACAATGAGCTCCCTCAGCAGAGGCTGTGGCTCAAATAGCCCAAGGCTCCGCCCACCACCCTTAGCACAATCACCTGGGAAAGGGGAAGGGCAAACCACCAGAAGTTATCAAGTCAGCTGGAGGAGCAGCAGCACTGTTCCCACCTGCCTTCAATTTACAGCAAATGAGACCCTGAACAGAGAAAGCAACACTTACTGGCAAAGACAATACCTGCTCCTGTACTACAGCTACAACTCTTGCATCAGCAATGTCACCAGGTAAGGAGTTCAACTTAATTTTTCTGAGGCATAGACAGAAAAAGATACATGTGTCTCTAAACTAGGTAGGAAATTAGCTCCTTAAATGCAATAACAATGTAGTTATTAAAATCACATCAGTCACTGGCAAAGCCAGCAGACACAATGGTAACTCAGCAGCTAAGCACTAGATTGAGGCAGAACAGGAGGTTCCCAAGGCACAGGAGCCTCAATCAAACAAACAAAGCATACCATTAAACCATCTTTCTACCCCCAAACACTCAAAACAAAATTACTGACCTGAAAAAAAAGAAAGGAAAACAAAAAAAAAGGCTGCATAAAAGTGTTACTTTCTACCACACATGCTGCTGAACCTTGACTGGTCCTGAAGCTCTTACCTCAGGCAGACACCTCTTCCCAAAGGGCTGAGCCAGCTCAAAAGCTGCAAAGGACTCAAGCAAGAGCTGAGCACCAACACCAGAGAAACCCAAGAGCACAATGAGCTCCCTCAGCAGAGGCTGTGGCTCAAATAGCCCAAGGCTCCGCCCACCACCCTTAGCACAATCACCAGGGGAAGGGCAAACCACCAGAAGTTATCAAGTCAGCTGGAGGAGCAGCAGCACTGTTCCCACCTGCCTTCAATTTACAGCAAATGAGACCCTGAACAGAGAAAGCAACACTTACTGGCAAAGACAATACCTGCTCCTGTACTACAGCTACAACTCTTGCATCAGCAATGTCACCAGGTAAGGAGTTCAACTTAATTTTTCTGAGGCATAGACAGAAAAAGATACATGTGTCTCTAAACTAGGTAGGAAATTAGCTCCTTAAATGCAATAACAATGTAGTTATTAAAATCACATCAGTCACTGGCAAAGCCAGCAGACACAATGGTAACTCAGCAGCTAAGCACTAGATTGAGGCAGAACAGGAGGTTCCCAAGGCACAGGAGCCTCTATCAAACAAACAAAGCATACCATTAAACTATCTTTCTACCCCCAGACACTCAAAACAAAATTACTGACCTGAAAAAAGGAAAGGAAAACAAAAAAAAAGGCTGCATAAAAGTGTTACTTTCTACCACACATGCTGCTGAACCTTGACTGGTCCTGAAGCTCTTACCTCAGGCAGACACCTCTTCCCAAAGGGCTGAGCCAGCTCAAAAGCTGCAAAGGACTCAAGCAAGAGCTGAGCACCAACACCAGAGAAACCCAAGAGCACAATGAGCTCCCTCAGCAGAGGCTGTGGCTCAAATAGCCCAAGGCTCCGCCCACCACCCTTAGCACAATCACCTGGGAAAGGGGAAGAGCAAACCACCAGAAGTTATCAAGTCAGCTGGAGGAGCAGCAGCACTGTTCCCACCTGCCTTCAATTTACAGCAAATGAGACCCTGAACAGAGAAAGCAACACTTACTGGCAAAGACAATACCTGCTCCTGTACTACAGCTACAACTCTTGCATCAGCAATGTCACCAGGTAAGGAGTTCAACTTAATTTTTCTGAGGCATAGACAGAAAAAGATACATGTGTCTCTAAACTAGGTAGGAAATTAGCTCCTTAAATGCAATAACAATGTAGTTATTAAAATCACATCAGTCACTGGCAAAGCCAGCAGACACAATGGTAACTCAGCAGCTAAGCACTAGATTGAGGCAGAACAGGAGGTTCCCAAGGCACAGGAGCCTCTATCAAACAAACAAAGCATACCATTAAACCATCTTTCTACCCCCAAACACTCAAAACAAAATTACTGACCTGAAAAAAAGAAAGGAAAACAAAAAAAAAGCTGCATAAAAGTGTTACTTTCTACCACACATGCTGCTGAACCTTGACTGGTCCTGAAGTTCTTACCTCAGGCAGACACCTCTTCCCAAAGGGCTGAGCCAGCTCAAAAGCTGCAAAGGGCTCAAGCAAGAGCTGAGCACCAACACCAGAGAAACCCAAGAGCACAATGAGCTCCCTCAGCAGAGGCTGTGGCTCAAATAGCCCAAGGCTCCGCCCACCACCCTTAGCACAATCACCTGGGAAAGGGGAAGGGCAAACCACCAGAAGTTATCAAGTCAGCTGGAGGAGCAGCAGCACTGTTCCCACCTGCCTTCAATTTACAGCAAATGAGACCCTGAACAGAGAAAGCAACACTTACTGGCAAAGACAATACCTGCTCCTGTACTACAGCTACAACTCTTGCATCAGCAATGTCACCAGGTAAGGAGTTCAACTTAATTTTTCTGAGGCATAGACAGAAAAAGATACATGTGTCTCTAAACTAGGTAGGAAATTAGCTCCTTAAATGCAATAACAATGTAGTTATTAAAATCACATCAGTCACTGGCAAAGCCAGCAGACACAATGGTAACTCAGCAGCTAAGCACTAGATTGAGGCAGAACAGGAGGTTCCCAAGGCACAGGAGCCTCAATCAAACAAACAAAGCATACCATTAAACCATCTTTCTACCCCCAAACACTCAAAATTACTGACCTGAAAAAAAAGAAAGGAAAACAAAAAAAAGGCTGCATAAAAGTGTTACTTTCTACCACACATGCTGCTGAACCTTGACTGGTCCTGAAGCTCTTACCTCAGGCAGACACCTCTTCCCAAAGGGCTGAGCCAGCTCAAAAGCTGCAAAGGGCTCAAGCAAGAGCTGAGCACCAACACCAGAGAAACCCAAGAGCACAATGAGCTCCCTCAGCAGAGGCTGTGGCTCAAATAGCCCAAGGCTCCGCCCACCACCCTTAGCACAATCACCTGGGAAAGGGGAAGGGCAAACCACCAGAAGTTATCAAGTCAGCTGGAGGAGCAGCAGCACTGTTCCCACCTGCCTTCAATTTACAGCAAATGAGACCCTGAACAGAGAAAGCAACACTTACTGGCAAAGACAATACCTGCTCCTGTACTACAGCTACAACTCTTGCATCAGCAATGTCACCAGGTAAGGAGTTCAACTTAATTTTTCTGAGGCATAGACAGAAAAAGATACATGTGTCTCTAAACTAGGTAGGAAATTAGCTCCTTAAATGCAATAACAATGTAGTTATTAAAATCACATCAGTCACTGGCAAAGCCAGCAGACACAATGGTAACTCAGCAGCTAAGCACTAGATTGAGGCAGAACAGGAGGTTCCCAAGGCACAGGAGCCTCAATCAAACAAACAAACAAAGCATACCATTAAACCATCTTTCTACCCCCAGACACTCAAAACAAAATTACTGACCTGAAAAAAAGAAAGGAAAACAAAAAAAAAGGCTGCATAAAAGTGTTACTTTCTACCACACATGCTGCTGAACCTTGACTGGTCCTGAAGCTCTTACCTCAGGCAGACACCTCTTCCCAAAGGGCTGAGCCAGCTCAAAAGCTGCAAAGGACTCAAGCAAGAGCTGAGCACCAACACCAGAGAAACCCAAGAGCACAATGAGCTCCCTCAGCAGAGGCTGTGGCTCAAATAGCCCAAGGCTCCGCCCACCACCCTTAGCACAATCACCTGGGAAAGGGGAAGGGCAAACCACCAGAAGTTATGAAGTCAGCTGGAGGAGCAGCAGCACTGTTCCCACCTGCCTTCAATTTACAGCAAATGAGACCCTGAACAGAGAAAGCAACACTTACTGGCAAAGACAATACCTGCTCCTGTACTACAGCTACAACTATTGCATCAGCAATGTCACCAGGTAAGGAGTTCAACTTAATTTTTCTGAGGCATAGACAGAAAAAGATACATGTGTCTCTAAACTAGGTAGGAAATTAGCTCCTTAAATGCAATAACAATGTAGTTATTAAAATCACATCAGTCACTGGCAAAGCCAGCAGACACAATGGTAACTCAGCAGCTAAGCACTAGATTGAGGCAGAACAGGAGGTTCCCAAGGCACAGGAGCCTCAATCAAACAAACAAAGCATACCATTAAACCATCTTTCTACCCCCAAACACTCAAAAGAAAATTACTGACCTGAAAAAAAAGAAAGGAAAACAAAAAAAAAGGCTGCATAAAAGTGTTACTTTCTACCACACATGCTGCTGAACCTTGACTGGTCCTGAAGCTCTTACCTCAGGCAGACACCTCTTCCCAAAGGGCTGAGCCAGCTCAAAAGCTGCAAAGGTCTCAAGCAAGAGCTGAGCACCAACACCAGAGAAACCCAAGAGCACAATGAGCTCCCTCAGCAGAGGCTGTGGCTCAAATAGCCCAAGGCTCCGCCCACCACCCTTAGCACAATCACCTGGGAAAGGGGAAGGGCAAACCACCAGAAGTTATCAAGTCAGCTGGAGGAGCAGCAGCACTGTTCCCACCTGCCTTCAATTTACAGCAAATGAGACCCTGAACAGAGAAAGCAACACTTACTGGCAAAGACAATACCTGCTCCTGTACTACAGCTACAACTCTTGCATCAGCAATGTCACCAGGTAAGGAGTTCAACTTAATTTTTCTGAGGCATAGACAGAAAAAGATACATGTGTCTCTAAACTAGGTAGGAAATTAGCTCCTTAAATGCAATAACAACGTAGTTATTAAAATCACATCAGTCACTGGCAAAGCCAGCAGACACAATGGTAACTCAGCAGCTAAGCACTAGATTGAGGCAGAACAGGAGGTTCCCAAGGCACAGGAGCCTCTATCAAACAAACAAAGCATACCATTAAACCATCTTTCTACCCCCAAACACTCAAAACAAAATTACTGACCTGAAAAAAAAGAAAGGAAAACAAAAAAAAGGCTGCATAAAAGTGTTACTTTCTACCACACATGCTGCTGAACCTTGACTGGTCCTGAAGCTCTTACCTCAGGCAGACACCTCTTCCCAAAGGGCTGAGCCAGCTCAAAAGCTGCAAAGGACTCAAGCAAGAGCTGAGCACCAACACCAGAGAAACCCAAGAGCACAATGAGCTCCCTCAGCAGAGGCTGTGGCTCAAATAGCCCAAGGCTCCGCCCACCACCCTTAGCACAATCACCAGGGGAAGGGCAAACCACCAGAAGTTATCAAGTCAGCTGGAGGAGCAGCAGCACTGTTCCCACCTGCCTTCAATTTACAGCAAATGAGACCCTGAACAGAGAAAGCAACACTTACTGGCAAAGACAATACCTGCTCCTGTACTACAGCTACAACTCTTGCATCAGCAATGTCACCAGGTAAGGAGTTCAACTTAATTTTTCTGAGGCATAGACAGAAAAAGATACATGTGTCTCTAAACTAGGTAGGAAATTAGCTCCTTAAATGCAATAACAATGTAGTTATTAAAATCACATCAGTCACTGGCAAAGCCAGCAGACACAATGGTAACTCAGCAGCTAAGCACTAGATTGAGGCAGAACAGGAGGTTCCCAAGGCACAGGAGCCTCTATCAAACAAACAAAGCATACCATTAAACTATCTTTCTACCCCCAGACACTCAAAACAAAATTACTGACCTGAAAAAAGGAAAGGAAAACAAAAAAAAAGGCTGCATAAAAGTGTTACTTTCTACCACACATGCTGCTGAACCTTGACTGGTCCTGAAGCTCTTACCTCAGGCAGACACCTCTTCCCAAAGGGCTGAGCCAGCTCAAAAGCTGTAAAGGGCTCAAGCAAGAGCTGAGCACCAACACCAGAGAAACCCAAGAGCACAATGAGCTCCCTCAGCAGAGGCTGTGGCTCAAATAGCCCAAGGCTCCGCCCACCACCCTTAGCACAATCACCTGGGAAAGGGGAAGGGCAAACCACCAGAAGTTATCAAGTCAGCTGGAGGAGCAGCAGCACTGTTCCCACCTGCCTTCAATTTACAGCAAATGAGACCCTGAACAGAGAAAGCAACACTTACTGGCAAAGACAATACCTGCTCCTGTACTACAGCTACAACTCTTGCATCAGCAATGTCACCAGGTAAGGAGTTCAACTTAATTTTTGAGGCATAGACAGAAAAAGATACATGTGTCTCTAAACTAGGTAGGAAATTAGCTCCTTAAATGCAATAACAATGTAGTTATTAAAATCACATCAGTCACTGGCAAAGCCAGCAGACACAATGGTAACTCAGCAGCTAAGCACTAGAGTGAGGCAGAACAGGAGGTTCCCAAGGCACAGGAGCCTCTATCAAACAAACAAAGCATACCATTAAACCATCTTTCTACCCCCAAACACTCAAAACAAAATTACTGACCTGAAAAAAAAGAAAGGAAAACAAAAAAAAGGCTGCATAAAAGTGTTACTTTCTACCACACATGCTGCTGAACCTTGACTGGTCCTGAAGCTCTTACCTCAGGCAGACACCTCTTCCCAAAGGGCTGAGCCAGCTCAAAAGCTGCAAAGGACTCAAGCAAGAGCTGAGCACCAACACCAGAGAAACCCAAGAGCACAATGAGCTCCCTCAGCAGAGGCTGTGGCTCAAATAGCCCAAGGCTCCGCCCACCACCCTTAGCACAATCACCAGGGGAAGGGCAAACCACCAGAAGTTATCAAGTCAGCTGGAGGAGCAGCAGCACTGTTCCCACCTGCCTTCAATTTACAGCAAATGAGACCCTGAACAGAGAAAGCAACACTTACTGGCAAAGACAATACCTGCTCCTGTACTACAGCTACAACTCTTGCATCAGCAATGTCACCAGGTAAGGAGTTCAACTTAATTTTTCTGAGGCATAGACAGAAAAAGATACATGTGTCTCTAAACTAGGTAGGAAATTAGCTCCTTAAATGCAATAACAACGTAGTTATTAAAATCACATCAGTCACTGGCAAAGCCAGCAGACACAATGGTAACTCAGCAGCTAAGCACTAGATTGAGGCAGAACAGGAGGTTCCCAAGGCACAGGAGCCTCAATCAAACAAACAAACAAAGCATACCATTAAACCATCTTTCTACCCCCAAACACTCAAAATTACTGACCTGAAAAAAAAGAAAGGAAAACAAAAAAAAGGCTGCATAAAAGTGTTACTTTCTACCACACATGCTGCTGAACCTTGACTGGTCCTGAAGCTCTTACCTCAGGCAGACACCTCTTCCCAAAGGGCTGAGCCAGCTCAAAAGCTGCAAAGGGCTCAAGCAAGAGCTGAGCACCAACACCAGAGAAACCCAAGAGCACAATGAGCTCCCTCAGCAGAGGCTGTGGCTCAAATAGCCCAAGGCTCCGCCCACCACCCTTAGCACAATCACCTGGGAAAGGGGAAGGGCAAACCACCAGAAGTTATCAAGTCAGCTGGAGGAGCAGCAGCACTGTTCCCACCTGCCTTCAATTTACAGCAAATGAGACCCTGAACAGAGAAAGCAACACTTACTGGCAAAGACAATACCTGCTCCTGTACTACAGCTACAACTCTTGCATCAGCAATGTCACCAGGTAAGGAGTTCAACTTAATTTTTCTGAGGCATAGACAGAAAAAGATACATGTGTCTCTAAACTAGGTAGGAAATTAGCTCCTTAAATGCAATAACAATGTAGTTATTAAAATCACATCAGTCACTGGCAAAGCCAGCAGACACAATGGTAACTCAGCAGCTAAGCACTAGATTGAGGCAGAACAGGAGGTTCCCAAGGCACAGGAGCCTCTATCAAACAAACAAAGCATACCATTAAACTATCTTTCTACCCCCAGACACTCAAAACAAAATTACTGACCTGAAAAAAAGAAAGGAAAACAAAAAAAGGCTGCATAAAAGTGTTACTTTCTACCACACATGCTGCTGAACCTTGACTGGTCCTGAAGCTCTTACCTCAGGCAGACACCTCCTCCCAAAGGGCTGAGCCAGCTCAAACGCTGCAAAGGACTCAAGCAAGAGCTGAGCACCAACACCAGAGAAACCCAAGAGCACAATGAGCTCCCTCAGCAGAGGCTGTGGCTCAAATAGCCCAAGGCTCCGCCCACCACCCTTAGCACAATCACCTGGGAAAGGGCAAACCACCAGAAGTTATCAAGTCAGCTGGAGGAGCAGCAGCACTGTTCCCACCTGCCTTCAATTTACAGCAAATGAGACCCTGAACAGAGAAAGCAACACTTACTGGCAAAGACAATACCTGCTCCTGTACTACAGCTACAACTCTTGCATCAGCAATGTCACCAGGTAAGGAGTTCAACTTAATTTTTCTGAGGCATAGACAGAAAAAGATACATGTGTCTCTAAACTAGGTAGGAAATTAGCTCCTTAAATGCAATAACAATGTAGTTATTAAAATCACATCAGTCACTGGCAAAGCCAGCAGACACAATGGTAACTCAGCAGCTAAGCACTAGATTGAGGCAGAACAGGAGGTTCCCAAGGCACAGGAGCCTCAATCAAACAAACAAAGCATACCATTAAACCATCTTTCTACCCCCAAACACTCAAAACAAAATTACTGACCTGAAAAAAAAGAAAGGAAAACAAAAAAAAAGGCTGCATAAAAGTGTTACTTTCTACCACACATGCTGCTGAACTTTTACTGGTCCTGAAGCTCTTACCTCAGGCAGACACCTCTTCCCAAAGGGCTGAGCCAGCTCAAAAGCTGCAAAGGTCTCAAGCAAGAGCTGAGCACCAACACCAGAGAAACCCAAGAGCACAATGAGCTCCCTCAGCAGAGGCTGTGGCTCAAATAGCCCAAGGCTCCGCCCACCACCCTTAGCACAATCACCTGGGAAAGGGGAAGGGCAAACCACCAGAAGTTATCAAGTCAGCTGGAGGAGCAGCAGCACTGTTCCCACCTGCCTTCAATTTACAGCAAATGAGACCCTGAACAGAGAAAGCAACACTTACTGGCAAAGACAATACCTGCTCCTGTACTACAGCTACAACTCTTGCATCAGCAATGTCACCAGGTAAGGAGTTCAACTTAATTTTTCTGAGGCATAGACAGAAAAAGATACATGTGTCTCTAAACTAGGTAGGAAATTAGCTCCTTAAATGCAATAACAATGTAGTTATTAAAATCACATCAGTCACTGGCAAAGCCAGCAGACACAATGGTAACTCAGCAGCTAAGCACTAGATTGAGGCAGAACAGGAGGTTCCCAAGGCACAGGAGCCTCTATCAAACAAACAAAGCATACCATTAAACTATCTTTCTACCCCCAGACACTCAAAACAAAATTACTGACCTGAAAAAAAGGAAAACAAAAAAAGGCTGCATAAAAGTGTTACTTTCTACCACACATGCTGCTGAACCTTGACTGGTCCTGAAGCTCTTACCTCAGGCAGACACCTCCTCCCAAAGGGCTGAGCCAGCTCAAACGCTGCAAAGGACTCAAGCAAGAGCTGAGCACCAACACCAGAGAAACCCAAGAGCACAATGAGCTCCCTCAGCAGAGGCTGTGGCTCAAATAGCCCAAGGCTCCGCCCACCACCCTTAGCACAATCACCTGGGAAAGGGCAAACCACCAGAAGTTATCAAGTCAGCTGGAGGAGCAGCAGCACTGTTCCCACCTGCCTTCAATTTACAGCAAATGAGACCCTGAACAGAGAAAGCAACACTTACTGGCAAAGACAATACCTGCTCCTGTACTACAGCTACAACTCTTGCATCAGCAATGTCACCAGGTAAGGAGTTCAACTTAATTTTTCTGAGGCATAGACAGAAAAAGATACATGTGTCTCTAAACTAGGTAGGAAATTAGCTCCTTAAATGCAATAACAATGTAGTTATTAAAATCACATCAGTCACTGGCAAAGCCAGCAGACACAATGGTAACTCAGCAGCTAAGCACTAGATTGAGGCAGAACAGGAGGTTCCCAAGGCACAGGAGCCTCAATCAAACAAACAAAGCATACCATTAAACCATCTTTCTACCCCCAAACACTCAAAACAAAATTACTGACCTGAAAAAAAAGAAAGGAAAACAAAAAAAAAGGCTGCATAAAAGTGTTACTTTCTACCACACATGCTGCTGAACTTTTACTGGTCCTGAAGCTCTTACCTCAGGCAGACACCTCTTCCCAAAGGGCTGAGCCAGCTCAAAAGCTGCAAAGGTCTCAAGCAAGAGCTGAGCACCAACACCAGAGAAACCCAAGAGCACAATGAGCTCCCTCAGCAGAGGCTGTGGCTCAAATAGCCCAAGGCTCCGCCCACCACCCTTAGCACAATCAACTGGGAAAGGGGAAGGGCAAACCACCAGAAGTTATCAAGTCAGCTGGAGGAGCAGCAGCACTGTTCCCACCTGCCTTCAATTTACAGCAAATGAGACCCTGAACAGAGAAAGCAACACTTACTGGCAAAGACAATACCTGCTCCTGTACTACAGCTACAACTCTTGCATCAGCAATGTCACCAGGTAAGGAGTTCAACTTAATTTTTCTGAGGCATAGACAGAAAAAGATACATGTGTCTCTAAACTAGGTAGGAAATTAGCTCCTTAAATGCAATAACAATGTAGTTATTAAAATCACATCAGTCACTGGCAAAGCCAGCAGACACAATGGTAACTCAGCAGCTAAGCACTAGATTGAGGCAGAACAGGAGGTTCCCAATGCACAGGAGCCTCAATCAAACAAACAAACAAAGCATACCATTAAACCATCTTTCTACCCCCAAACACTCAAAAGAAAATTACTGACCTGAAAAAAAAGAAAGGAAAACAAAAAAAAGGCTGCATAAAAGTGTTACTTTCTACCACACATGCTGCTGAACCTTGACTGGTCCTGAAGCTCTTACCTCAGGCAGACACCTCTTCCCAAAGGGCTGAGCCAGCTCAAAAGCTGCAAAGGTCTCAAGCAAGAGCTGAGCACCAACACCAGAGAAACCCAAGAGCACAATGAGCTCCCTCAGCAGAGGCTGTGGCTCAAATAGCCCAAGGCTCCGCCCACCACCCTTAGCACAATCAACTGGGAAAGGGGAAGGGCAAACCACCAGAAGTTATCAAGTCAGCTGGAGGAGCAGCAGCACTGTTCCCACCTGCCTTCAATTTACAGCAAATGAGACCCTGAACAGAGAAAGCAACACTTACTGGCAAAGACAATACCTGCTCCTGTACTACAGCTACAACTCTTGCATCAGCAATGTCACCAGGTAAGGAGTTCAACTTAATTTTTCTGAGGCATAGACAGAAAAAGATACATGTGTCTCTAAACTAGGTAGGAAATTAGCTCCTTAAATGCAATAACAATATAGTTATTAAAATCACATCAGTCACTGGCAAAGCCAGCAGACACAATGGTAACTCAGCAGCTAAGCACTAGATTGAGGCAGAACAGGAGGTTCCCAAGGCACAGGAGCCTCAATCAAACAAACAAACAAAGCATACCATTAAACCATCTTTCTACCCCCAAACACTCAAAACAAAATTACTGACCTGAAAAAAAGAAAGGAAAACAAAAAAAAGGCTGCATAAAAGTGTTACTTTCTACCACACATGCTGCTGAACCTTGACTGGTCCTGAAGCTCTTACCTCAGGCAGACACCTCTTCCCAAAGGGCTGAGCCAGCTCAAAAGCTGCAAAGGTCTCAAGCAAGAGCTGAGCACCAACACCAGAGAAACCCAAGAGCACAATGAGCTCCCTCAGCAGAGGCTGTGGCTCAAATAGCCCAAGGCTCCGCCCACCACCCTTAGCACAATCAACTGGGAAAGGGGAAGGGCAAACCACCAGAAGTTATCAAGTCAGCTGGAGGAGCAGCAGCACTGTTCCCACCTGCCTTCAATTTACAGCAAATGAGACCCTGAACAGAGAAAGCAACACTTACTGGCAAAGACAATACCTGCTCCTGTACTACAGCTACAACTATTGCATCAGCAATGTCACCAGGTAAGGAGTTCAACTTAATTTTTCTGAGGCATAGACAGAAAAAGATACATGTGTCTCTAAACTAGGTAGGAAATTAGCTCCTTAAATGCAATAACAATGTAGTTATTAAAATCACATCAGTCACTGGCAAAGCCAGCAGACACAATGGTAACTCAGCAGCTAAGCACTAGATTGAGGCAGAACAGGAGGTTCCCAAGGCACAGGAGCCTCAATCAAACAAACAAAGCACACCATTAAACCATCTTTCTACCCCCAGACACTCAAAAGAAAATTACTGACCTGAAAAAAAAGAAAGGAAAACAAAAAAAAGGCTGCATAAAAGTGTTACTTTCTACCACACATGCTGCTGAACCTTGACTGGTCCTGAAGCTCTTACCTCAGGCAGACACCTCTTCCCAAAGGGCTGAGCCAGCTCAAAAGCTGCAAAGGTCTCAAGCAAGAGCTGAGCACCAACACCAGAGAAACCCAAGAGCACAATGAGCTCCCTCAGCAGAGGCTGTGGCTCAAATAGCCCAAGGCTCCGCCCACCACCCTTAGCACAATCAACTGGGAAAGGGGAAGGGCAAACCACCAGAAGTTATCAAGTCAGCTGGAGGAGCAGCAGCACTGTTCCCACCTGCCTTCAATTTACAGCAAATGAGACCCTGAACAGAGAAAGCAACATTTACTGGCAAAGACAATACCTGCTCCTGTACTACAGCTACAACTCTTGCATCAGCAATGTCACCAGGTAAGGAGTTCAACTTAATTTTTCTGAGGCATAGACAGAAAAAGATACATGTGTCTCTAAACTAGGTAGGAAATTAGCTCCTTAAATGCAATAACAATGTAGTTATTAAAATCACATCAGTCACTGGCAAAGCCAGCAGACACAATGGTAACTCAGCAGCTAAGCACTAGATTGAGGCAGAACAGGAGGTTCCCAAGGCACAGGAGCCTCAATCAAACAAACAAACAAAGCATACCATTAAACCATCTTTCTACCCCCAAACACTCAAAACAAAATTACTGACCTGAAAAAAAGAAAGGAAAACAAAAAAAAAGGCTGCATAAAAGTGTTACTTTCTACCACACATGCTGCTGAACCTTGACTGGTCCTGAAGCTCTTACCTCAGGCAGACACCTCTTCCCAAAGGGCTGAGCCAGCTCAAAAGCTGCAAAGGACTCAAGCAAGAGCTGAGCACCAACACCAGAGAAACCCAAGAGCACAATAAGCTCCCTCAGCAGAGGCTGTGGCTCAAATAGCCCAAGGCTCCGCCCACCACCCTTAGCACAATCACCAGGGGAAGGGCAAACCACCAGAAGTTATCAAGTCAGCTGGAGGAGCAGCAGCACTGTTCCCACCTGCCTTCAATTTACAGCAAATGAGACCCTGAACAGAGAAAGCAACACTTACTGGCAAAGACAATACCTGCTCCTGTACTACAGCTACAACTCTTGCATCAGCAATGTCACCAGGTAAGGAGTTCAACTTAATTTTTCTGAGGCATAGACAGAAAAAGATACATGTGTCTCTAAACTAGGTAGGAAATTAGCTCCTTAAATGCAATAACAATGTAGTTATTAAAATCACATCAGTCACTGGCAAAGCCAGCAGACACAATGGTAACTCAGCAGCTAAGCACTAGATTGAGGCAGAACAGGAGGTTCCCAAGGCACAGGAGCCTCAATCAAACAAACAAAGCATACCATTAAACCATCTTTCTACCCCCAAACACTCAAAACAAAATTACTGACCTGAAAAAAAGAAAGGAAAACAAAAAAAAGGCTGCATACAAGTGTTACTTTCTACCACACATGCTGCTGAACCTTGACTGGTCCTGAAGTTCTTACCTCAGGCAGACACCTCTTCCCAAAGGGCTGAGCCAGCTCAAAAGCTGCAAAGGACTCAAGCAAGAGCTGAGCACCAACACCAGAGAAACCCAAGAGCACAATGAGCTCCCTCAGCAGAGGCTGTGGCTCAAATAGCCCAAGGCTCCGCCCACCACCCTTAGCACAATCACCTGGGAAAGGGGAAGGGCAAACCACCAGAAGTTATCAAGTCAGCTGGAGGAGCAGCAGCACTGTTCCCACCTGCCTTCAATTTACAGCAAATGAGACCCTGAACAGAGAAAGCAACACTTACTGGCAAAGACAATACCTGCTCCTGTACTACAGCTACAACTCTTGCATCAGCAATGTCACCAGGTAAGGAGTTCAACTTAATTTTTCTGAGGCTTAGACAGAAAAAGATACATGTGTCTCTAAACTAGGTAGGAAATTAGCTCCTTAAATGCAATAACAGTGTAGTTATTAAAATCACATCAGTCACTGGCAAAGCCAGCAGACACAATGGTAACTCAGCAGCTAAGCACTAGATTGAGGCAGAACAGGAGGTTCCCAAGGCACAGGAGCCTCAGTCAAACAAACAAAGCATACCATTAAACCATCTTTCTACCCCCAAACACTCAAAACAAAATTACTGACCTGAAAAAAAAGAAAGGAAAACAAAAAAAAAGCTGCATACAAGTGTTACTTTCTACCACACATGCTGCTGAACCTTGACTGGTCCTGAAGTTCTTACCTCAGGCAGACACCTCTTCCCAAAGGGCTGAGCCAGCTCAAAAGCTGCAAAGGGCTCAAGCAAGAGCTGAGCACCAACACCAGAGAAACCCAAGAGCACAATGAGCTCCCTCAGCAGAGGCTGTGGCTCAAATAGCCCAAGGCTCCGCCCACCACCCTTAGCACAATCACCTGGGAAAGGGGAAGGGCAAACCACCAGAAGTTATCAAGTCAGCTGGAGGAGCAGCAGCACTGTTCCCACCTGCCTTCAATTTACAGCAAATGAGACCCTGAACAGAGAAAGCAACACTTACTGGCAAAGACAATACCTGCTCCTGTACTACAGCTACAACTCTTGCATCAGCAATGTCACCAGGTAAGGAGTTCAACTTAACTTTTCTGAGGCATAGACAGAAAAAGATACATGTGTCTCTAAACTAGGTAGGAAATTAGCTCCTTAAATGCAATAACAATGTAGTTATTAAAATCACATCAGTCACTGGCAAAGCCAGCAGACACAATGGTAACTCAGCAGCTAAGCACTAGATTGAGGCAGAACAGGAGGTTCCCAAGGCACAGGAGCCTCAATCAAACAAACAAACAAAGCATACCATTAAACCATCTTTCTACCCCCAAACACTCAAAACAAAATTACTGACCTGAAAAAAAGAAAGGTAAACAAAAAAAAAAGGCTGCATACAAGTGTTACTTTCTACCACACATGCTGCTGAACCTTGACTGGTCCTGAAGCTCTTACCTCAGGCAGACACCTCTTCCCAAAGGGCTGAGCCAGCTCAAAAGCTGCAAAGGACTCAAGCAAGAGCTGAGCACCAACACCAGAGAAACCCAAGAGCACAATGAGCTCCCTCAGCAGAGGCTGTGGCTCAAATAGCCCAAGGCTCCGCCCACCACCCTTAGCACAATCACCTGGGAAAGGGCAAACCACCAGAAGTTATCAAGTGAGCTGGAGGAGCAGCAGCACTGTTCCCACCTGCCTTCAATTTACAGCAAATGAGACCCTGAACAGAGAAAGCAACACTTACTGGCAAAGACAATACCTGCTCCTGTACTACAGCTACAACTCTTGCATCAGCAATGTCACCAGGTAAGGAGTTCAACTTAATTTTTCTGAGGCATAGACAGAAAAAGATACATGTGTCTCTAAACTAGGTAGGAAATTAGCTCCTTAAATGCAATAACAATGTAGTTATTAAAATCACATCAGTCACTGGCAAAGCCAGCAGACACAATGGTAACTCAGCAGCTAAGCATAAGAGTGAGGCAGAACAGGAGGTTCCCAAGGCACAGGAGCCTCAATCAAACAAACAAAGCATACCATTAAACCATCTTTCTACCCCCAAACACTCAAAATTACTGACCTGAAAAAAAACAAAGGAAAACAAAAAAAAAGGCTGCATAAAAGTGTTACTTTCTACCACACATGCTGCTGAACCTTGACTGGTCCTGAAGCTCTTACCTCAGGCAGACACCTCTTCCCAAAGGGCTGAGCCAGCTCAAAAGCTGCAAAGGACTCAAGCAAGAGCTGAGCACCAACACCAGAGAAACCCAAGAGCACAATGAGCTCCCTCAGCAGAGGCTGTGGCTCAAATAGCCCAAGCCTCCACCCACCACCCTTAGCACAATCACCTGGGAAAGGGCAAACCACCAGAAGTTATCAAGTCAGCTGGAGGAGCAGCAGCACTGTTCCCACCTGCCTTCAATTTACAGCAAATGAGACCCTGAACAGAGAAAGCAACACTTACTGGCAAAGACAATACCTGCTCCTGTACTACAGCTACAACTCTTGCATCAGCAATGTCACCAGGTAAGGAGTTCAACTTAATTTTTCTGAGGCATAGACAGAAAAAGATACATGTGTCTCTAAACTAGGTAGGAAATTAGCTCCTTAAATGCAATAACAATGTAGTTATTAAAATCACATCAGTCACTGGCAAAGCCAGCAGACACAATGGTAACTCAGCAGCTAAGCACTAGAGTGAGGCAGAACAGGAGGTTCCCAAGGCACAGGAGCCTCAGTCAAACAAACAAAGCATACCATTAAACCATCTTTCTACCCCCAGACACTCAAAACAAAATTACTGACCTGAAAAAAAACAAAGGAAAACAAAACAAAAGCTGCATACAAGTGTTACTTTCTACCACACATGCTGCTGAACCTTGACTGGTCCTGAAACTCTTACCTCAGGCAGACACCTCTTCCCAAAGGGCTGAGCCAGCTCAAAAGCTGCAAAGGTCTCAAGCAAGAGCTGAGCACCAACACCAGAGAAACCCAAGAGCACAATGAGCTCCCTCAGCAGAGGCTGTGGCTCAAATAGCCCAAGGCTCCGCCCACCACCCTTAGCACAATCACCTGGGAAAGGGGAAGGGCAAACCACCAGAAGTTATGAAGTCAGCTGGAGGAGCAGCAGCACTGTTCCCACCTGCCTTCAATTTACAGCAAATCAGACCCTGAACAGAGAAAGCAACACTTACTGGCAAAGACAATACCTGCTCCTGTACTACAGCTACAACTCTTGCATCAGCAATGTCACCAGGTAAGGAGTTCAACTTAATTTTTCTGAGGCATAGACAGAAAAAGATACATGTGTCTCTAAACTAGGTAGGAAATTAGCTCCTTAAATGCAATAACAATGTAGTTAAAATCACATCAGTCACTGGCAAAGCCAGCAGACACAATGGTAACTCAGCAGCTAAGCACTAGATTGAGGCAGAACAGGAGGTTCCCAAGGCACAGGAGCCTCAATCAAACAAACAAAGCATACCATTAAACCATCTTTCTACCCCCAAACACTCAAAATCACTGACCTGAAAAAAAGAAAGGAAAACAAAAAAAGGCTGCATAAAAGTGTTACTTTCTACCACACATGCTGCTGAACCTTGACTGGTCCTGAAGCTCTTACCTCAGGCAGACACCTCTTCCCAAAGGGCTGAGCCAGCTCAAAAGCTGCAAAGGACTCAAGCAAGAGCTGAGCACCAACACCAGAGAAACCCAAGAGCACAATGAGCTCCCTCAGCAGAGGCTGTGGCTCAAATAGCCCAAGCCTCCACCCACCACCCTTAGCACAATCACCTGGGAAAGGGCAAACCACCAGAAGTTATCAAGTCAGCTGGAGGAGCAGCAGCACTGTTCCCACCTGCCTTCAATTTACAGCAAATGAGACCCTGAACAGAGAAAGCAACACTTACTGGCAAAGACAATACCTGCTCCTGTACTACAGCTACAACTCTTGCATCAGCAATGTCACCAGGTAAGGAGTTCAACTTAATTTTTCTGAGGCATAGACAGAAAAAGATACATGTGTCTCTAAACTAGGTAGGAAATTAGCTCCTTAAATGCAATAACAATGTAGTTATTAAAATCACATCAGTCACTGGCAAAGCCAGCAGACACAATGGTAACTCAGCAGCTAAGCACTAGATTGAGGCAGAACAGGAGGTTCCCAAGGCACAGGAGCCTCAATCAAACAAACAAAGCATACCATTAAACCATCTTTCTACCCCCAAACACTCAAAATCACTGACCTGAAAAAAAGAAAGGAAAACAAAAAAAGGCTGCATAAAAGTGTTACTTTCTACCACACATGCTGCTGAACCTTGACTGGTCCTGAAGCTCTTACCTCAGGCAGACACCTCTTCCCAAAGGGCTGAGCCAGCTCAAAAGCTGCAAAGGACTCAAGCAAGAGCTGAGCACCAACACCAGAGAAACCCAAGAGCACAATGAGCTCCCTCAGCAGAGGCTGTGGCTCAAATAGCCCAAGGCTCCGCCCACCACCCTTAGCACAATCACCTGGGAAAGGGCAAACCACCAGAAGTTATCAAGTCAGCTGGAGGAGCAGCAGCACTGTTCCCACCTGCCTTCAATTTACAGCAAATGAGACCCTGAACAGAGAAAGCAACACTTACTGGCAAAGACAATACCTGCTCCTGTACTACAGCTACAACTCTTGCATCAGCAATGTCACCAGGTAAGGAGTTCAACTTAATTTTTCTGAGGCATAGACAGAAAAAGATACATGTGTCTCTAAACTAGGTAGGAAATTAGCTCCTTAAATGCAATAACAATGTAGTTATTAAAATCACATCAGTCACTGGCAAAGCCAGCAGACACAATGGTAACTCAGCAGCTAAGCACTAGATTGAGGCAGAACAGGAGGTTCCCAAGGCACAGGAGCCTCAATCAAACAAACAAACAAAGCATACCATTAAACCATCTTTCTACCCCCAAACACTCAAAACAAAATTACTGACCTGAAAAAAAGAAAGGTAAACAAAAAAAAAAGGCTGCATACAAGTGTTACTTTCTACCACACATGCTGCTGAACCTTGACTGGTCCTGAAGCTCTTACCTCAGGCAGACACCTCTTCCCAAAGGGCTGAGCCAGCTCAAAAGCTGCAAAGGTCTCAAGCAAGAGCTGAGCACCAACACCAGAGAAACCCAAGAGCACAATGAGCTCCCTCAGCAGAGGCTGTGGCTCAAATAGCCCAAGGCTCCGCCCACCACCCTTAGCACAATCACCTGGGAAAGGGGAAGGGCAAACCACCAGAAGTTATCAAGTCAGCTGGAGGAGCAGCAGCACTGTTCCCACCTGCCTTCAATTTACAGCAAATGAGACCCTGAACAGAGAAAGCAACACTTACTGGCAAAGACAATACCTGCTCCTGTACTACAGCTACAACTCTTGCATCAGCAATGTCACCAGGTAAGGAGTTCAACTTAATTTTTCTGAGGCATAGACAGTAAAAGATACATGTGTCTCTAAACTAGGTAGGAAATTAGCTCCTTAAATGCAATAACAATGTAGTTATTAAAATCACATCAGTCACTGGCAAAGCCAGCAGACACAATGGTAACTCAGCAGCTAAGCACTAGATTGAGGCAGAACAGGAGGTTCCCAAGGCACAGGAGCCTCTATCAAACAAACAAAGCATACCATTAAACTATCTTTCTACCCCCAGACACTCAAAACAAAATTACTGACCTGAAAAAAAGAAAGGAAAACAAAAAAAGGCTGCATAAAAGTGTTACTTTCTACCACACATGCTGCTGAACCTTGACTGGTCCTGAAGCTCTTACCTCAGGCAGACACCTCTTCCCAAAGGGCTGAGCCAGCTCAAAAGCTGCAAAGGTCTCAAGCAAGAGCTGAGCACCAACACCAGAGAAACCCAAGAGCACAATGAGCTCCCTCAGCAGAGGCTGTGGCTCAAATAGCCCAAGGCTCCGCCCACCACCCTTAGCACAATCACCTGGGAAAGGGGAAGGGCAAACCACCAGAAGTTATCAAGTCAGCTGGAGGAGCAGCAGCACTGTTCCCACCTGCCTTCAATTTACAGCAAATGAGACCCTGAACAGAGAAAGCAACACTTACTGGCAAAGACAATACCTGCTCCTGTACTACAGCTACAACTCTTGCATCAGCAATGTCACCAGGTAAGGAGTTCAACTTAATTTTTCTGAGGCTTAGACAGAAAAAGATACATGTGTCTCTAAACTAGGTAGGAAATTAGCTCCTTAAATGCAATAACAATGTAGTTATTAAAATCACATCAGTCACTGGCAAAGCCAGCAGACACAATGGTAACTCAGCAGCTAAGCACTAGATTGAGGCAGAACAGGAGGTTCCCAAGGCACAGGAGCCTCAATCAAACAAACAAAGCATACCATTAAACCATCTTTCTACCCCCAAACACTCAAAATCACTGACCTGAAAAAAAAGAAAGGAAAACAAAAAAAAAGCTGCATACAAGTGTTACTTTCTACCACACATGCTGCTGAACCTTGACTGGTCCTGAAGCTCTTACCTCAGGCAGACACCTCTTCCCAAAGGGCTGAGCCAGCTCAAAAGCTGCAAAGGACTCAAGCAAGAGCTGAGCACCAACACCAGAGAAACCCAAGAGCACAATGAGCTCCCTCAGCAGAGGCTGTGGCTCAAATAGCCCAAGGCTCCGCCCACCACCCTTAGCACAATCACCTGGGAAAGGGGAAGGGCAAACCACCAGAAGTTATCAAGTCAGCTGGAGGAGCAGCAGCACTGTTCCCACCTGCCTTCAATTTACAGCAAATGAGACCCTGAACAGAGAAAGCAACACTTACTGGCAAAGACAATACCTGCTCCTGTACTACAGCTACAACTCTTGCATCAGCAATGTCACCAGGTAAGGAGTTCAACTTAATTTTTCTGAGGCTTAGACAGAAAAAGATACATGTGTCTCTAAACTAGGTAGGAAATTAGCTCCTTAAATGCAATAGCAATGTAGTTATTAAAATCACATCAGTCACTGGCAAAGCCAGCAGACACAATGGTAACTCAGCAGCTAAGCACTAGATTGAGGCAGAACAGGAGGTTCCCAAGGCACAGGAGCCTCAATCAAACAAACAAACAAAGCATACCATTAAACCATCTTTCTACCCCCAAACACTCAAAACAAAATTACTGACCTGAAAAAAAGAAAGGTAAACAAAAAAAAAGGCTGCATACAAGTGTTACTTTCTACCACACATGCTGCTGAACCTTGACTGGTCCTGAAGCTCTTACCTCAGGCAGACACCTCTTCCCAAAGGGCTGAGCCAGCTCAAAAGCTGCAAAGGACTCAAGCAAGAGCTGAGCACCAACACCAGAGAAACCCAAGAGCACAATGAGCTCCCTCAGCAGAGGCTGTGGCTCAAATAGCCCAAGGCTCCGCCCACCACCCTTAGCACAATCACCTGGGAAAGGGCAAACCACCAGAAGTTATCAAGTCAGCTGGAGGAGCAGCAGCACTGTTCCCACCTGCCTTCAATTTACAGCAAATGAGACCCTGAACAGAGAAAGCAACACTTACTGGCAAAGACAATACCTGCTCCTGTACTACAGCTACAACTCTTGCATCAGCAATGTCACCAGGTAAGGAGTTCAACTTAATTTTTCTGAGGCATAGACAGAAAAAGATACATGTGTCTCTAAACTAGGTAGGAAATTAGCTCCTTAAATGCAATAGCAATGTAGTTATTAAAATCACATCAGTCACTGGCAAAGCCAGCAGACACAATGGTAACTCAGCAGCTAAGCACTAGATTGAGGCAGAACAGGAGGTTCCCAAGGCACAGGAGCCTCAATCAAACAAAGCATACCATTAAACCATCTTTCTACCCCCAGACACTCAAAATTACTGACCTGAAAAAAAAGAAAGGAAAACAAAAAAAAAGGCTGCATAAAAGTGTTACTTTCTACCACACATGCTGCTGAACCTTGACTGGTCCTGAAGCTCTTACCTCAGGCAGACACCTCTTCCCAAAGGGCTGAGCCAGCTCAAAAGCTGCAAAGGACTCAAGCAAGAGCTGAGCACCAACACCAGAGAAACCCAAGAGCACAATGAGCTCCCTCAGCAGAGGCTGTGGCTCAAATAGCCCAAGGCTCCGCCCACCACCCTTAGCACAATCACCTGGGAAAGGGGAAGGGCAAACCACCAGAAGTTATCAAGTCAGCTGGAGGAGCAGCAGCACTGTTCCCACCTGCCTTCAATTTACAGCAAATGAGACCCTGAACAGAGAAAGCAACACTTACTGGCAAAGACAATACCTGCTCCTGTACTACAGCTACAACTCTTGCATCAGCAATGTCACCAGGTAAGGAGTTCAACTTAATTTTTCTGAGGCTTAGACAGAAAAAGATACATGTGTCTCTAAACTAGGTAGGAAATTAGCTCCTTAAATGCAATAGCAATGTAGTTATTAAAATCACATCAGTCACTGGCAAAGCCAGCAGACACAATGGTAACTCAGCAGCTAAGCACTAGATTGAGGCAGAACAGGAGGTTCCCAAGGCACAGGAGCCTCAATCAAACAAACAAACAAAGCATACCATTAAACCATCTTTCTACCCCCAGACACTCAAAACAAAATTACTGACCTGAAAAAAAAGAAAGGAAAACAAAAAAAAGGCTGCATAAAAGTGTTACTTTCTACCACACATGCTGCTGAACCTTGACTGGTCCTGAAGCTCTTACCTCAGGCAGACACCTCTTCCCAAAGGGCTGAGCCAGCTCAAAAGCTGCAAAGGACTCAAGCAAGAGCTGAGCACCAACACCAGAGAAACCCAAGAGCACAATGAGCTCCCTCAGCAGAGGCTGTGGCTCAAATAGCCCAAGGCTCCGCCCACCACCCTTAGCACAATCACCTGGGAAAGGGCAAACCACCAGAAGTTATCAAGTCAGCTGGAGGAGCAGCAGCACTGTTCCCACCTGCCTTCAATTTACAGCAAATGAGACCCTGAACAGAGAAAGCAACACTTACTGGCAAAGACAATACCTGCTCCTGTACTACAGCTACAACTCTTGCATCAGCAATGTCACCAGGTAAGGAGTTCAACTTAATTTTTCTGAGGCTTAGACAGAAAAAGATACATGTGTCTCTAAACTAGGTAGGAAATTAGCTCCTTAAATGCAATAACAATGTAGTTATTAAAATCACATCAGTCACTGGCAAAGCCAGCAGACACAATGGTAACTCAGCAGCTAAGCACTAGATTGAGGCAGAACAGGAGGTTCCCAAGGCACAGGAGCCTCAATCAAACAAACAAAGCATACCATTAAACCATCTTTCTACCCCCAGACACTCAAAATTACTGACCTGAAAAAAAAGAAAGGAAAACAAAAAAGAAGGCTGCATAAAAGTGTTACTTTCTACCACACATGCTGCTGAACCTTGACTGGTCCTGAAGCTCTTACCTCAGGCAGACACCTCTTCCCAAAGGGCTGAGCCAGCTCAAAAGCTGCAAAGGACTCAAGCAAGAGCTGAGCACCAACACCAGAGAAACCCAAGAGCACAATGAGCTCCCTCAGCAGAGGCTGTGGCTCAAATAGCCCAAGGCTCCGCCCACCACCCTTAGCACAATCACCTGGGAAAGGGCAAACCACCAGAAGTTATCAAGTCAGCTGGAGGAGCAGCAGCACTGTTCCCACCTGCCTTCAATTTACAGCAAATGAGACCCTGAACAGAGAAAGCAACACTTACTGGCAAAGACAATACCTGCTCCTGTACTACAGCTACAACTCTTGCATCAGCAATGTCACCAGGTAAGGAGTTCAACTTAATTTTTCTGAGGCATAGACAGAAAAAGATACATGTGTCTCTAAACTAGGTAGGAAATTAGCTCCTTAAATGCAATAACAATGTAGTTATTAAAATCACATCAGTCACTGGCAAAGCCAGCAGACACAATGGTAACTCAGCAGCTAAGCACTAGATTGAGGCAGAACAGGAGGTTCCCAAGGCACAGGAGCCTCAATCAAACAAACAAACAAAGCATACCATTAAACCATCTTTCTACCCCCAGACACTCAAAACAAAATTACTGACCTGAAAAAAAAGAAAGGAAAACAAAAAAAAAGGCTGCATAAAAGTGTTACTTTCTACCACACATGCTGCTGAACCTTGACTGGTCCTGAAGCTCTTACCTCAGGCAGACACCTCTTCCCAAAGGGCTGAGCCAGCTCAAAAGCTGCAAAGGACTCAAGCAAGAGCTGAGCACCAACACCAGAGAAACCCAAGAGCACAATGAGCTCCCTCAGCAGAGGCTGTGGCTCAAATAGCCCAAGGCTCCGCCCACCACCCTTAGCACAATCACCTGGGAAAGGGCAAACCACCAGAAGTTATCAAGTCAGCTGGAGGAGCAGCAGCACTGTTCCCACCTGCCTTCAATTTACAGCAAATGAGACCCTGAACAGAGAAAGCAACACTTACTGGCAAAGACAATACCTGCTCCTGTACTACAGCTACAACTCTTGCATCAGCAATGTCACCAGGTAAGGAGTTCAACTTAATTTTTCTGAGGCATAGACAGAAAAAGATACATGTGTCTCTAAACTAGGTAGGAAATTAGCTCCTTAAATGCAATAACAATGTAGTTATTAAAATCACATCAGTCACTGGCAAAGCCAGCAGACACAATGGTAACTCAGCAGCTAAGCACTAGATTGAGGCAGAACAGGAGGTTCCCAAGGCACAGGAGCCTCAATCAAACAAACAAACAAAGCATACCATTAAACCATCTTTCTACCCCCAGACACTCAAAATTACTGACCTGAAAAAAAAGAAAGGAAAACAAAAAAAAAGGCTGCATAAAAGTGTTACTTTCTACCACACATGCTGCTGAACCTTGACTGGTCCTGAAGCTCTTACCTCAGGCAGACACCTCTTCCCAAAGGGCTGAGCCAGCTCAAAAGCTGCAAAGGACTCAAGCAAGAGCTGAGCACCAACACCAGAGAAACCCAAGAGCACAATGAGCTCCCTCAGCAGAGGCTGTGGCTCAAATAGCCCAAGGCTCCGCCCACCACCCTTAGCACAATCACCTGGGAAAGGGGAAGGGCAAACCACCAGAAGTTATCAAGTCAGCTGGAGGAGCAGCAGCACTGTTCCCACCTGCCTTCAATTTACAGCAAATGAGACCCTGAACAGAGAAAGCAACACTTACTGGCAAAGACAATACCTGCTCCTGTACTACAGCTACAACTCTTGCATCAGCAATGTCACCAGGTAAGGAGTTCAACTTAATTTTTCTGAGGCATAGACAGAAAAAGATACATGTGTCTCTAAACTAGGTAGGAAATTAGCTCCTTAAATGCAATAACAATGTAGTTATTAAAATCACATCAGTCACTGGCAAAGCCAGCAGACACAATGGTAACTCAGCAGCTAAGCACTAGATTGAGGCAGAACAGGAGGTTCCCAAGGCACAGGAGCCTCAAACAAACAAACAAAGCATACCATTAAACCATCTTTCTACCCCCAAACACTCAAAACAAAATTACTGACCTGAAAAAAAAGAAAGGAAAACAAAAAAAAGGCTGCATAAAAGTGTTACTTTCTACCACACATGCTGCTGAACCTTGACTGGTCCTGAAGCTCTTACCTCAGGCAGACACCTCCTCCCAAAGGGCTGAGCCAGCTCAAAAGCTGCAAAGGACTCAAGCAAGAGCTGAGCACCAACACCAGAGAAACCCAAGAGCACAATAAGCTCCCTCAGCAGAGGCTGTGGCTCAAATAGCCCAAGGCTCCGCCCACCACCCTTAGCACAATCACCTGGGAAAGGGGAAGGGCAAACCACCAGAAGTTATCAAGTCAGCTGGAGGAGCAGCAGCACTGTTCCCACCTGCCTTCAATTTACAGCAAATGAGACCCTGAACAGAGAAAGCAACACTTACTGGCAAAGACAATACCTGCTCCTGTACTACAGCTACAACTCTTGCATCAGCAATGTCACCAGGTAAGGAGTTCAACTTAATTTTTCTGAGGCATAGACAGAAAAAGATACATGTGTCTCTAAACTAGGTAGGAAATTAGCTCCTTAAATGCAATAACAATGTAGTTATTAAAATCACATCAGTCACTGGCAAAGCCAGCAGACACAATGGTAACTCAGCAGCTAAGCACTAGATTGAGGCAGAACAGGAGGTTCCCAAGGCACAGGAGCCTCAATCAAACAAACAAACAAAGCATACCATTAAACCATCTTTCTACCCCCAAACACTCAAAACAAAATTACTGACCTGAAAAAAAGAAAGGTAAACAAAAAAAAAAGGCTGCATAAAAGTGTTACTTTCTACCACACATGCTGCTGAACCTTGACTGGTCCTGAAGCTCTTACCTCAGGCAGACACCTCTTCCCAAAGGGCTGAGCCAGCTCAAAAGCTGCAAAGGTCTCAAGCAAGAGCTGAGCACCAACACCAGAGAAACCCAAGAGCACAATGAGCTCCCTCAGCAGAGGCTGTGGCTCAAATAGCCCAAGGCTCCGCCCACCACCCTTAGCACAATCACCTGGGGAAGGGCAAACCACCAGAAGTTATCAAGTCAGCTGGAGGAGCAGCAGCACTGTTCCCACCTGCCTTCAATTTACAGCAAATGAGACCCTGAACAGAGAAAGCAACACTTACTGGCAAAGACAATACCTGCTCCTGTACTACAGCTACAACTCTTGCATCAGCAATGTCACCAGGTAAGGAGTTCAACTTAATTTTTCTGAGGCATAGACAGAAAAAGATACATGTGTCTCTAAACTAGGTAGGAAATTAGCTCCTTAAATGCAATAACAATGTAGTTATTAAAATCACATCAGTCACTGGCAAAGCCAGCAGACACAATGGTAACTCAGCAGCTAAGCACTAGATTGAGGCAGAACAGGAGGTTCCCAAGGCACAGGAGCCTCAATCAAACAAACAAAGCATACCATTAAACCATCTTTCTACCCCCAAACACTCAAAACAAAATTACTGACCTGAAAAAAAGAAAGGTAAACAAAAAAAAAAGGCTGCATACAAGTGTTACTTTCTACCACACATGCTGCTGAACCTTGACTGGTCCTGAAGCTCTTACCTCAGGCAGACACCTCTTCCCAAAGGGCTGAGCCAGCTCAAAAGCTGCAAAGGACTCAAGCAAGAGCTGAGCACCAACACCAGAGAAACCCAAGAGCACAATGAGCTCCCTCAGCAGAGGCTGTGGCTCAAATAGCCCAAGGCTCCGCCCACCACCCTTAGCACAATCACCTGGGGAAGGGCAAACCACCAGAAGTTATCAAGTCAGCTGGAGGAGCAGCAGCACTGTTCCCACCTGCCTTCAATTTACAGCAAATGAGACCCTGAACAGAGAAAGCAACACTTACTGGCAAAGACAATACCTGCTCCTGTACTACAGCTACAACTATTGCATCAGCAATGTCACCAGGTAAGGAGTTCAACTTAATTTTTCTGAGGCATAGACAGAAAAAGATACATGTGTCTCTAAACTAGGTAGGAAATTAGCTCCTTAAATGCAATAACAATGTAGTTATTAAAATCACATCAGTCACTGGCAAAGCCAGCAGACACAATGGTAACTCAGCAGCTAAGCACTAGATTGAGGCAGAACAGGAGGTTCCCAAGGCACAGGAGCCTCAATCAAACAAACAAACAAAGCATACCATTAAACCATCTTTCTACCCCCAAACACTCAAAACCAAATTACTGACCTGAAAAAAAGAAAGGTAAACAAAAAAAAAAGGCTGCATACAAGTGTTACTTTCTACCACACATGCTGCTGAACCTTGACTGGTCCTGAAGCTCTTACCTCAGGCAGACACCTCTTCCCAAAGGGCTGAGCCAGCTCAAAAGCTGCAAAGGACTCAAGCAAGAGCTGAGCACCAACACCAGAGAAACCCAAGAGCACAATGAGCTCCCTCAGCAGAGGCTGTGGCTCAAATAGCCCAAGGCTCCGCCCACCACCCTTAGCACAATCACCTGGGAAAGGGGAAGGGCAAACCACCAGAAGTTATCAAGTCAGCTGGAGGAGCAGCAGCACTGTTCCCACCTGCCTTCAATTTACAGCAAATGAGACCCTGAACAGAGAAAGCAACACTTACTGGCAAAGACAATACCTGCTCCTGTACTACAGCTACAACTCTTGCATCAGCAATGTCACCAGGTAAGGAGTTCAACTTAATTTTTCTGAGGCATAGACAGAAAAAGATACATGTGTCTCTAAACTAGGTAGGAAATTAGCTCCTTAAATGCAATAACAATGTAGTTATTAAAATCACATCAGTCACTGGCAAAGCCAGCAGACACAATGGTAACTCAGCAGCTAAGCACTAGATTGAGGCAGAACAGGAGGTTCCCAAGGCACAGGAGCCTCAATCAAACAAACAAACAAAGCATACCATTAAACCATCTTTCTACCCCCAAACACTCAAAACAAAATTACTGACCTGAAAAAAAGAAAGGTAAACAAAAAAAAAGGCTGCATACAAGTGTTACTTTCTACCACACATGCTGCTGAACCTTGACTGGTCCTGAAGCTCTTACCTCAGGCAGACACCTCTTCCCAAAGGGCTGAGCCAGCTCAAAAGCTGCAAAGGACTCAAGCAAGAGCTGAGCACCAACACCAGAGAAACCCAAGAGCACAATGAGCTCCCTCAGCAGAGGCTGTGGCTCAAATAGCCCAAGGCTCCGCCCACCACCCTTAGCACAATCACCTGGGGAAGGGCAAACCACCAGAAGTTATCAAGTCAGCTGGAGGAGCAGCAGCACTGTTCCCACCTGCCTTCAATTTACAGCAAATGAGACCCTGAACAGAGAAAGCAACACTTACTGGCAAAGACAATACCTGCTCCTGTACTACAGCTACAACTCTTGCATCAGCAATGTCACCAGGTAAGGAGTTCAACTTAATTTTTCTGAGGCATAGACAGAAAAAGATACATGTGTCTCTAAACTAGGTAGGAAATTAGCTCCTTAAATGCAATAACGATGTAGTTATTAAAATCACATCAGTCACTGGCAAAGCCAGCAGACACAATGGTAACTCAGCAGCTAAGCACTAGATTGAGGCAGAACAGGAGGTTCCCAAGGCACAGGAGCCTCAATCAAACAAACAAACAAAGCATACCATTAAACCATCTTTCTACCCCCAAACACTCAAAACAAAATTACTGACCTGAAAAAAAGAAAGGTAAACAAAAAAAAAAGGCTGCATAAAAGTGTTACTTTCTACCACACATGCTGCTGAACCTTGACTGGTCCTGAAGCTCTTACCTCAGGCAGACACCTCTTCCCAAAGGGCTGAGCCAGCTCAAAAGCTGCAAAGGTCTCAAGCAAGAGCTGAGCACCAACACCAGAGAAACCCAAGAGCACAATGAGCTCCCTCAGCAGAGGCTGTGGCTCAAATAGCCCAAGGCTCCGCCCACCACCCTTAGCACAATCACCTGGGGAAGGGCAAACCACCAGAAGTTATCAAGTCAGCTGGAGGAGCAGCAGCACTGTTCCCACCTGCCTTCAATTTACAGCAAATGAGACCCTGAACAGAGAAAGCAACACTTACTGGCAAAGACAATACCTGCTCCTGTACTACAGCTACAACTCTTGCATCAGCAATGTCACCAGGTAAGGAGTTCAACTTAATTTTTCTGAGGCATAGACAGAAAAAGATACATGTGTCTCTAAACTAGGTAGGAAATTAGCTCCTTAAATGCAATAACAATGTAGTTATTAAAATCACATCAGTCACTGGCAAAGCCAGCAGACACAATGGTAACTCAGCAGCTAAGCACTAGATTGAGGCAGAACAGGAGGTTCCCAAGGCACAGGAGCCTCAATCAAACAAAGCATACCATTAAACCATCTTTCTACCCCCAGACACTCAAAATTACTGACCTGAAAAAAAAGAAAGGAAAACAAAAAAAAGGCTGCATAAAAGTGTTACTTTCTACCACACATGCTGCTGAACCTTGACTGGTCCTGAAGCTCTTACCTCAGGCAGACACCTCTTCCCAAAGGGCTGAGCCAGCTCAAAAGCTGCAAAGGACTCAAGCAAGAGCTGAGCACCAACACCAGAGAAACCCAAGAGCACAATGAGCTCCCTCAGCAGAGGCTGTGGCTCAAATAGCCCAAGGCTCCGCCCACCACCCTTAGCACAATCACCTGGGAAAGGGGAAGGGCAAACCACCAGAAGTTATCAAGTCAGCTGGAGGAGCAGCAGCACTGTTCCCACCTGCCTTCAATTTACAGCAAATGAGACCCTGAACAGAGAAAGCAACACTTACTGGCAAAGACAATACCTGCTCCTGTACTACAGCTACAACTCTTGCATCAGCAATGTCACCAGGTAAGGAGTTCAACTTAATTTTTCTGAGGCATAGACAGAAAAAGATACATGTGTCTCTAAACTAGGTAGGAAATTAGCTCCTTAAATGCAATAACAATGTAGTTATTAAAATCACATCAGTCACTGGCAAAGCCAGCAGACACAATGGTAACTCAGCAGCTAAGCACTAGATTGAGGCAGAACAGGAGGTTCCCAAGGCACAGGAGCCTCAATCAAACAAACAAACAAAGCATACCATTAAACCATCTTTCTACCACCAAACACTCAAAATCACTGACCTGAAAAAAAGAAAGGAAAACAAAAAAAGGCTGCATAAAAGTGTTACTTTCTACCACACATGCTGCTGAACCTTGACTGGTCCTGAAGCTCTTACCTCAGGCAGACACCTCTTCCCAAAGGGCTGAGCCAGCTCAAAAGCTGCAAAGGACTCAAGCAAGAGCTGAGCACCAACACCAGAGAAACCCAAGAGCACAATGAGCTCCCTCAGCAGAGGCTGTGGCTCAAATAGCCCAAGCCTCCACCCACCACCCTTAGCACAATCACCTGGGAAAGGGCAAACCACCAGAAGTTATCAAGTCAGCTGGAGGAGCAGCAGCACTGTTCCCACCTGCCTTCAATTTACAGCAAATGAGACCCTGAACAGAGAAAGCAACACTTACTGGCAAAGACAATACCTGCTCCTGTACTACAGCTACAACTCTTGCATCAGCAATGTCACCAGGTAAGGAGTTCAACTTAATTTTTCTGAGGCATAGACAGAAAAAGATACATGTGTCTCTAAACTAGGTAGGAAATTAGCTCCTTAAATGCAATAACAATGTAGTTATTAAAATCACATCAGTCACTGGCAAAGCCAGCAGACACAATGGTAACTCAGCAGCTAAGCACTAGATTGAGGCAGAACAGGAGGTTCCCAAGGCACAGGAGCCTCAATCAAACAAACAAAGCATACCATTAAACCATCTTTCTACCCCCAGACACTCAAAATTACTGACCTGAAAAAAAGAAAGGTAAAAAAAAAAGGCTGCATACAAGTGTTACTTTCTACCACACATGCTGCTGAACCTTGACTGGTCCTGAAGCTCTTACCTCAGGCAGACACCTCTTCCCAAAGGGCTGAGCCAGCTCAAAAGCTGCAAAGGACTCAAGCAAGAGCTGAGCACCAACACCAGAGAAACCCAAGAGCACAATGAGCTCCCTCAGCAGAGGCTGTGGCTCAAATAGCCCAAGGCTCCGCCCACCACCCTTAGCACAATCACCTGGGAAAGGGCAAACCACCAGAAGTTATCAAGTCAGCTGGAGGAGCAGCAGCACTGTTCCCACCTGCCTTCAATTTACAGCAAATGAGACCCTGAACAGAGAAAGCAACACTTACTGGCAAAGACAATACCTGCTCCTGTACTACAGCTACAACTCTTGCATCAGCAATGTCACCAGGTAAGGAGTTCAACTTAATTTTTCTGAGGCTTAGACAGAAAAAGATACATGTGTCTCTAAACTAGGTAGGAAATTAGCTCCTTAAATGCAATAGCAATGTAGTTATTAAAATCACATCAGTCACTGGCAAAGCCAGCAGACACAATGGTAACTCAGCAGCTAAGCACTAGATTGAGGCAGAACAGGAGGTTCCCAAGGCACAGGAGCCTCAATCAAACAAACAAACAAAGCATACCATTAAACCATCTTTCTACCCCCAAACACTCAAAACAAAATTACTGACCTGAAAAAAAGAAAGGTAAACAAAAAAAAAGGCTGCATACAAGTGTTACTTTCTACCACACATGCTGCTGAACCTTGACTGGTCCTGAAGCTCTTACCTCAGGCAGACACCTCTTCCCAAAGGGCTGAGCCAGCTCAAAAGCTGCAAAGGACTCAAGCAAGAGCTGAGCACCAACACCAGAGAAACCCAAGAGCACAATGAGCTCCCTCAGCAGAGGCTGTGGCTCAAATAGCCCAAGGCTCCGCCCACCACCCTTAGCACAATCACCTGGGAAAGGGGAAGGGCAAACCACCAGAAGTTATCAAGTCAGCTGGAGGAGCAGCAGCACTGTTCCCACCTGCCTTCAATTTACAGCAAATGAGACCCTGAACAGAGAAAGCAACACTTACTGGCAAAGACAATACCTGCTCCTGTACTACAGCTACAACTCTTGCATCAGCAATGTCACCAGGTAAGGAGTTCAACTTAATTTTTCTGAGGCTTAGACAGAAAAAGATACATGTGTCTCTAAACTAGGTAGGAAATTAGCTCCTTAAATGCAATAGCAATGTAGTTATTAAAATCACATCAGTCACTGGCAAAGCCAGCAGACACAATGGTAACTCAGCAGCTAAGCACTAGATTGAGGCAGAACAGGAGGTGCCCAAGGCACAGGAGCCTCAATCAAACAAACAAAGCATACCATTAAACCATCTTTCTACCCCCAGACACTCAAAATTACTGACCTGAAAAAAAAGAAAGGAAAACAAAAAAAAAGGCTGCATAAAAGTGTTACTTTCTACCACACATGCTGCTGAACCTTGACTGGTCCTGAAGCTCTTACCTCAGGCAGACACCTCTTCCCAAAGGGCTGAGCCAGCTCAAAAGCTGCAAAGGACTCAAGCAAGAGCTGAGCACCAACACCAGAGAAACCCAAGAGCACAATGAGCTCCCTCAGCAGAGGCTGTGGCTCAAATAGCCCAAGGCTCCGCCCACCACCCTTAGCACAATCACCTGGGAAAGGGCAAACCACCAGAAGTTATCAAGTCAGCTGGAGGAGCAGCAGCACTGTTCCCACCTGCCTTCAATTTACAGCAAATGAGACCCTGAACAGAGAAAGCAACACTTACTGGCAAAGACAATACCTGCTCCTGTACTACAGCTACAACTCTTGCATCAGCAATGTCACCAGGTAAGGAGTTCAACTTAATTTTTCTGAGGCATAGACAGAAAAAGATACATGTGTCTCTAAACTAGGTAGGAAATTAGCTCCTTAAATGCAATAGCAATGTAGTTATTAAAATCACATCAGTCACTGGCAAAGCCAGCAGACACAATGGTAACTCAGCAGCTAAGCACTAGATTGAGGCAGAACAGGAGGTTCCCAAGGCACAGGAGCCTCAAACAAACAAACAAAGCATACCATTAAACCATCTTTCTACCCCCAGACACTCAAAACAAAATTACTGACCTGAAAAAAAGAAAGGTAAACAAAAAAAAAAGGCTGCATAAAAGTGTTACTTTCTACCACACATGCTGCTGAACCTTGACTGGTCCTGAAGCTCTTACCTCAGGCAGACACCTCTTCCCAAAGGGCTGAGCCAGCTCAAAAGCTGCAAAGGACTCAAGCAAGAGCTGAGCACCAACACCAGAGAAACCCAAGAGCACAATGAGCTCCCTCAGCAGAGGCTGTGGCTCAAATAGCCCAAGGCTCCGCCCACCACCCTTAGCACAATCACCTGGGGAAGGGCAAACCACCAGAAGTTATCAAGTCAGCTGGAGGAGCAGCAGCACTGTTCCCACCTGCCTTCAATTTACAGCAAATGAGACCCTGAACAGAGAAAGCAACACTTACTGGCAAAGACAATACCTGCTCCTGTACTACAGCTACAACTCTTGCATCAGCAATGTCACCAGGTAAGGAGTTCAACTTAATTTTTCTGAGGCATAGACAGAAAAAGATACATGTGTCTCTAAACTAGGTAGGAAATTAGCTCCTTAAATGCAATAGCAATGTAGTTATTAAAATCACATCAGTCACTGGCAAAGCCAGCAGACACAATGGTAACTCAGCAGCTAAGCACTAGATTGAGGCAGAACAGGAGGTTCCCAAGGCACAGGAGCCTCAATCAAACAAACAAACAAAGCATACCATTAAACCATCTTTCTACCCCCAAACACTCAAAACAAAATTACTGACCTGAAAAAAAGAAAGGTAAACAAAAAAAAAGGCTGCATACAAGTGTTACTTTCTACCACACATGCTGCTGAACCTTGACTGGTCCTGAAGCTCTTACCTCAGGCAGACACCTCTTCCCAAAGGGCTGAGCCAGCTCAAAAGCTGCAAAGGACTCAAGCAAGAGCTGAGCACCAACACCAGAGAAACCCAAGAGCACAATGAGCTCCCTCAGCAGAGGCTGTGGCTCAAATAGCCCAAGGCTCCGCCCACCACCCTTAGCACAATCACCTGGGAAAGGGGAAGGGCAAACCACCAGAAGTTATCAAGTCAGCTGGAGGAGCAGCAGCACTGTTCCCACCTGCCTTCAATTTACAGCAAATGAGACCCTGAACAGAGAAAGCAACACTTACTGGCAAAGACAATACCTGCTCCTGTACTACAGCTACAACTCTTGCATCAGCAATGTCACCAGGTAAGGAGTTCAACTTAATTTTTCTGAGGCTTAGACAGAAAAAGATACATGTGTCTCTAAACTAGGTAGGAAATTAGCTCCTTAAATGCAATAGCAATGTAGTTATTAAAATCACATCAGTCACTGGCAAAGCCAGCAGACACAATGGTAACTCAGCAGCTAAGCACTAGATTGAGGCAGAACAGGAGGTGCCCAAGGCACAGGAGCCTCAATCAAACAAACAAACAAAGCATACCATTAAACCATCTTTCTACCCCCAGACACTCAAAATTACTGACCTGAAAAAAAAGAAAGGAAAACAAAAAAAAAGGCTGCATAAAAGTGTTACTTTCTACCACACATGCTGCTGAACCTTGACTGGTCCTGAAGCTCTTACCTCAGGCAGACACCTCTTCCCAAAGGGCTGAGCCAGCTCAAAAGCTGCAAAGGACTCAAGCAAGAGCTGAGCACCAACACCAGAGAAACCCAAGAGCACAATGAGCTCCCTCAGCAGAGGCTGTGGCTCAAATAGCCCAAGCCTCCACCCACCACCCTTAGCACAATCACCTGGGAAAGGGGAAGGGCAAACCACCAGAAGTTATCAAGTCAGCTGGAGGAGCAGCAGCACTGTTCCCACCTGCCTTCAATTTACAGCAAATGAGACCCTGAACAGAGAAAGCAACACTTACTGGCAAAGACAATACCTGCTCCTGTACTACAGCTACAACTCTTGCATCAGCAATGTCACCAGGTAAGGAGTTCAACTTAATTTTTCTGAGGCATAGACAGAAAAAGATACATGTGTCTCTAAACTAGGTAGGAAATTAGCTCCTTAAATGCAATAGCAATGTAGTTATTAAAATCACATCAGTCACTGGCAAAGCCAGCAGACACAATGGTAACTCAGCAGCTAAGCACTAGATTGAGGCAGAACAGGAGGTTCCCGAGGCACAGGAGCCTCAATCAAACAAACAAACAAAGCATACCATTAAACCATCTTTCTACCCCCAAACACTCAAAACCAAATTACTGACCTGAAAAAAAGAAAGGTAAACAAAAAAAAAAGGCTGCATACAAGTGTTACTTTCTACCACACATGCTGCTGAACCTTGACTGGTCCTGAAGCTCTTACCTCAGGCAGACACCTCTTCCCAAAGGGCTGAGCCAGCTCAAAAGCTGCAAAGGACTCAAGCAAGAGCTGAGCACCAACACCAGAGAAACCCAAGAGCACAATGAGCTCCCTCAGCAGAGGCTGTGGCTCAAATAGCCCAAGGCTCCGCCCACCACCCTTAGCACAATCACCTGGGGAAGGGCAAACCACCAGAAGTTAAGTCAGCTGGAGGAGCAGCAGCACTGTTCCCACCTGCCTTCAATTTACAGCAAATGAGACCCTGAACAGAGAAAGCAACACTTACTGGCAAAGACAATACCTGCTCCTGTACTACAGCTACAACTCTTGCATCAGCAATGTCACCAGGTAAGGAGTTCAACTTAATTTTTCTGAGGCATAGACAGAAAAAGATACATGTGTCTCTAAACTAGGTAGGAAATTAGCTCCTTAAATGCAATAACAATGTAGTTATTAAAATCACATCAGTCACTGGCAAAGCCAGCAGACACAATGGTAACTCAGCAGCTAAGCACTAGATTGAGGCAGAACAGGAGGTTCCCAAGGCACAGGAGCCTCAATCAAACAAACAAACAAAGCATACCATTAAACCATCTTTCTACCCCCAAACACTCAAAACCAAATTACTGACCTGAAAAAAAGAAAGGTAAACAAAAAAAAAAGGCTGCATACAAGTGTTACTTTCTACCACACATGCTGCTGAACCTTGACTGGTCCTGAAGCTCTTACCTCAGGCAGACACCTCTTCCCAAAGGGCTGAGCCAGCTCAAAAGCTGCAAAGGACTCAAGCAAGAGCTGAGCACCAACACCAGAGAAACCCAAGAGCACAATGAGCTCCCTCAGCAGAGGCTGTGGCTCAAATAGCCCAAGGCTCCGCCCACCACCCTTAGCACAATCACCTGGGAAAGGGGAAGGGCAAACCACCAGAAGTTATCAAGTCAGCTGGAGGAGCAGCAGCACTGTTCCCACCTGCCTTCAATTTACAGCAAATGAGACCCTGAACAGAGAAAGCAACACTTACTGGCAAAGACAATACCTGCTCCTGTACTACAGCTACAACTCTTGCATCAGCAATGTCACCAGGTAAGGAGTTCAACTTAATTTTTCTGAGGCATAGACAGAAAAAGATACATGTGTCTCTAAACTAGGTAGGAAATTAGCTCCTTAAATGCAATAACAATGTAGTTATTAAAATCACATCAGTCACTGGCAAAGCCAGCAGACACAATGGTAACTCAGCAGCTAAGCACTAGATTGAGGCAGAACAGGAGGTTCCCAAGGCACAGGAGCCTCAATCAAACAAACAAACAAAGCATACCATTAAACCATCTTTCTACCCCCAAACACTCAAAACAAAATTACTGACCTGAAAAAAAGAAAGGTAAACAAAAAAAAAAGGCTGCATACAAGTGTTACTTTCTACCACACATGCTGCTGAACCTTGACTGGTCCTGAAGCTCTTACCTCAGGCAGACACCTCTTCCCAAAGGGCTGAGCCAGCTCAAAAGCTGCAAAGGACTCAAGCAAGAGCTGAGCACCAACACCAGAGAAACCCAAGAGCACAATGAGCTCCCTCAGCAGAGGCTGTGGCTCAAATAGCCCAAGGCTCCGCCCACCACCCTTAGCACAATCACCTGGGGAAGGGCAAACCACCAGAAGTTATCAAGTCAGCTGGAGGAGCAGCAGCACTGTTCCCACCTGCCTTCAATTTACAGCAAATGAGACCCTGAACAGAGAAAGCAACACTTACTGGCAAAGACAATACCTGCTCCTGTACTACAGCTACAACTCTTGCATCAGCAATGTCACCAGGTAAGGAGTTCAACTTAATTTTTCTGAGGCATAGACAGAAAAAGATACATGTGTCTCTAAACTAGGTAGGAAATTAGCTCCTTAAATGCAATAACGATGTAGTTATTAAAATCACATCAGTCACTGGCAAAGCCAGCAGACACAATGGTAACTCAGCAGCTAAGCACTAGATTGAGGCAGAACAGGAGGTTCCCAAGGCACAGGAGCCTCAATCAAACAAACAAACAAAGCATACCATTAAACCATCTTTCTACCCCCAAACACTCAAAACAAAATTACTGACCTGAAAAAAAGAAAGGTAAACAAAAAAAAAAGGCTGCATAAAAGTGTTACTTTCTACCACACATGCTGCTGAACCTTGACTGGTCCTGAAGCTCTTACCTCAGGCAGACACCTCTTCCCAAAGGGCTGAGCCAGCTCAAAAGCTGCAAAGGTCTCAAGCAAGAGCTGAGCACCAACACCAGAGAAACCCAAGAGCACAATGAGCTCCCTCAGCAGAGGCTGTGGCTCAAATAGCCCAAGGCTCCGCCCACCACCCTTAGCACAATCACCTGGGGAAGGGCAAACCACCAGAAGTTATCAAGTCAGCTGGAGGAGCAGCAGCACTGTTCCCACCTGCCTTCAATTTACAGCAAATGAGACCCTGAACAGAGAAAGCAACACTTACTGGCAAAGACAATACCTGCTCCTGTACTACAGCTACAACTCTTGCATCAGCAATGTCACCAGGTAAGGAGTTCAACTTAATTTTTCTGAGGCATAGACAGAAAAAGATACATGTGTCTCTAAACTAGGTAGGAAATTAGCTCCTTAAATGCAATAACAATGTAGTTATTAAAATCACATCAGTCACTGGCAAAGCCAGCAGACACAATGGTAACTCAGCAGCTAAGCACTAGATTGAGGCAGAACAGGAGGTTCCCAAGGCACAGGAGCCTCAATCAAACAAACAAAGCATACCATTAAACCATCTTTCTACCCCCAAACACTCAAAACAAAATTACTGACCTGAAAAAAAGAAAGGTAAACAAAAAAAAGGCTGCATAAAAGTGTTACTTTCTACCACACATGCTGCTGAACCTTGACTGGTCCTGAAGCTCTTACCTCAGGCAGACACCTCTTCCCAAAGGGCTGAGCCAGCTCAAAAGCTGCAAAGGACTCAAGCAAGAGCTGAGCACCAACACCAGAGAAACCCAAGAGCACAATGAGCTCCCTCAGCAGAGGCTGTGGCTCAAATAGCCCAAGGCTCCGCCCACCACCCTTAGCACAATCACCTGGGGAAGGGCAAACCACCAGAAGTTATCAAGTCAGCTGGAGGAGCAGCAGCACTGTTCCCACCTGCCTTCAATTTACAGCAAATGAGACCCTGAACAGAGAAAGCAACACTTACTGGCAAAGACAATACCTGCTCCTGTACTACAGCTACAACTCTTGCATCAGCAATGTCACCAGGTAAGGAGTTCAACTTAATTTTTCTGAGGCATAGACAGAAAAAGATACATGTGTCTCTAAACTAGGTAGGAAATTAGCTCCTTAAATGCAATAGCAATGTAGTTATTAAAATCACATCAGTCACTGGCAAAGCCAGCAGACACAATGGTAACTCAGCAGCTAAGCACTAGATTGAGGCAGAACAGGAGGTTCCCAAGGCACAGGAGCATCAAACAAACAAAGCATACCATTAAACCATCTTTCTACCCCCAAACACTCAAAACAAAATTACTGACCTGAAAAAAAGAAAGGTAAACAAAAAAAAAAGGCTGCATAAAAGTGTTACTTTCTACCACACATGCTGCTGAACCTTGACTGGTCCTGAAGCTCTTACCTCAGGCAGACACCTCTTCCCAAAGGGCTGAGCCAGCTCAAAAGCTGCAAAGGTCTCAAGCAAGAGCTGAGCACCAACACCAGAGAAACCCAAGAGCACAATGAGCTCCCTCAGCAGAGGCTGTGGCTCAAATAGCCCAAGGCTCCGCCCACCACCCTTAGCACAATCACCTGGGGAAGGGCAAACCACCAGAAGTTATCAAGTCAGCTGGAGGAGCAGCAGCACTGTTCCCACCTGCCTTCAATTTACAGCAAATGAGACCCTGAACAGAGAAAGCAACACTTACTGGCAAAGACAATACCTGCTCCTGTACTACAGCTACAACTCTTGCATCAGCAATGTCACCAGGTAAGGAGTTCAACTTAATTTTTCTGAGGCATAGACAGAAAAAGATACATGTGTCTCTAAACTAGGTAGGAAATTAGCTCCTTAAATGCAATAACAATGTAGTTATTAAAATCACATCAGTCACTGGCAAAGCCAGCAGACACAATGGTAACTCAGCAGCTAAGCACTAGATTGAGGCAGAACAGGAGGTTCCCAAGGCACAGGAGCCTCAATCAAACAAACAAACAAAGCATACCATTAAACCATCTTTCTACCCCCAAACACTCAAAATTACTGACCTGAAAAAAAAGAAAGGAAAACAAAAAAAAGGCTGCATAAAAGTGTTACTTTCTACCACACATGCTGCTGAACCTTGACTGGTCCTGAAGCTCTTACCTCAGGCAGACACCTCTTCCCAAAGGGCTGAGCCAGCTCAAAAGCTGCAAAGGACTCAAGCAAGAGCTGAGCACCAACACCAGAGAAACCCAAGAGCACAATGAGCTCCCTCAGCAGAGGCTGTGGCTCAAATAGCCCAAGGCTCCGCCCACCACCCTTAGCACAATCACCTGGGGAAGGGCAAACCACCAGAAGTTATCAAGTCAGCTGGAGGAGCAGCAGCACTGTTCCCACCTGCCTTCAATTTACAGCAAATGAGACCCTGAACAGAGAAAGCAACACTTACTGGCAAAGACAATACCTGCTCCTGTACTACAGCTACAACTCTTGCATCAGCAATGTCACCAGGTAAGGAGTTCAACTTAATTTTTCTGAGGCATAGACAGAAAAAGATACATGTGTCTCTAAACTAGGTAGGAAATTAGCTCCTTAAATGCAATAGCAATGTAGTTATTAAAATCACATCAGTCACTGGCAAAGCCAGCAGACACAATGGTAACTCAGCAGCTAAGCACTAGATTGAGGCAGAACAGGAGGTTCCCAAGGCACAGGAGCCTCAATCAAACAAAGCATACCATTAAACCATCTTTCTACCCCCAGACACTCAAAATTACTGACCTGAAAAAAAAGAAAGGAAAACAAAAAAAAGGCTGCATACAAGTGTTACTTTCTACCACACATGCTGCTGAACCTTGACTGGTCCTGAAGCTCTTACCTCAGGCAGACACCTCTTCCCAAAGGGCTGAGCCAGCTCAAAAGCTGCAAAGGACTCAAGCAAGAGCTGAGCACCAACACCAGAGAAACCCAAGAGCACAATGAGCTCCCTCAGCAGAGGCTGTGGCTCAAATAGCCCAAGGCTCCGCCCACCACCCTTAGCACAATCACCTGGGAAAGGGGAAGGGCAAACCACCAGAAGTTATCAAGTCAGCTGGAGGAGCAGCAGCACTGTTCCCACCTGCCTTCAATTTACAGCAAATGAGACCCTGAACAGAGAAAGCAACACTTACTGGCAAAGACAATACCTGCTCCTGTACTACAGCTACAACTCTTGCATCAGCAATGTCACCAGGTAAGGAGTTCAACTTAATTTTTCTGAGGCATAGACAGAAAAAGATACATGTGTCTCTAAACTAGGTAGGAAATTAGCTCCTTAAATGCAATAACAATGTAGTTATTAAAATCACATCAGTCACTGGCAAAGCCAGCAGACACAATGGTAACTCAGCAGCTAAGCACTAGATTGAGGCAGAACAGGAGGTTCCCAAGGCACAGGAGCCTCTATCAAACAAACAAACAAAGCATACCATTAAACCATCTTTCTACCACCAAACACTCAAAATTACTGACCTGAAAAAAAGAAAGGTAAAAAAAAAAGGCTGCATACAAGTGTTACTTTCTACCACACATGCTGCTGAACCTTGACTGGTCCTGAAGCTCTTACCTCAGGCAGACACCTCTTCCCAAAGGGCTGAGCCAGCTCAAAAGCTGCAAAGGACTCAAGCAAGAGCTGAGCACCAACACCAGAGAAACCCAAGAGCACAATGAGCTCCCTCAGCAGAGGCTGTGGCTCAAATAGCCCAAGGCTCCGCCCACCACCCTTAGCACAATCACCTGGGAAAGGGCAAACCACCAGAAGTTATCAAGTCAGCTGGAGGAGCAGCAGCACTGTTCCCACCTGCCTTCAATTTACAGCAAATGAGACCCTGAACAGAGAAAGCAACACTTACTGGCAAAGACAATACCTGCTCCTGTACTACAGCTACAACTCTTGCATCAGCAATGTCACCAGGTAAGGAGTTCAACTTAATTTTTCTGAGGCTTAGAGAGAAAAAGATACATGTGTCTCTAAACTAGGTAGGAAATTAGCTCCTTAAATGCAATAGCAATGTAGTTATTAAAATCACATCAGTCACTGGCAAAGCCAGCAGACACAATGGTAACTCAGCAGCTAAGCACTAGATTGAGGCAGAACAGGAGGTTCCCAAGGCACAGGAGCCTCAATCAAACAAACAAACAAAGCATACCATTAAACCATCTTTCTACCCCCAAACACTCAAAACAAAATTACTGACCTGAAAAAAAGAAAGGTAAACAAAAAAAAAGGCTGCATACAAGTGTTACTTTCTACCACACATGCTGCTGAACCTTGACTGGTCCTGAAGCTCTTACCTCAGGCAGACACCTCTTCCCAAAGGGCTGAGCCAGCTCAAAAGCTGCAAAGGACTCAAGCAAGAGCTGAGCACCAACACCAGAGAAACCCAAGAGCACAATGAGCTCCCTCAGCAGAGGCTGTGGCTCAAATAGCCCAAGGCTCCGCCCACCACCCTTAGCACAATCACCTGGGAAAGGGGAAGGGCAAACCACCAGAAGTTATCAAGTCAGCTGGAGGAGCAGCAGCACTGTTCCCACCTGCCTTCAATTTACAGCAAATGAGACCCTGAACAGAGAAAGCAACACTTACTGGCAAAGACAATACCTGCTCCTGTACTACAGCTACAACTCTTGCATCAGCAATGTCACCAGGTAAGGAGTTCAACTTAATTTTTCTGAGGCTTAGACAGAAAAAGATACATGTGTCTCTAAACTAGGTAGGAAATTAGCTCCTTAAATGCAATAGCAATGTAGTTATTAAAATCACATCAGTCACTGGCAAAGCCAGCAGACACAATGGTAACTCAGCAGCTAAGCACTAGATTGAGGCAGAACAGGAGGTGCCCAAGGCACAGGAGCCTCAATCAAACAAACAAAGCATACCATTAAACCATCTTTCTACCCCCAGACACTCAAAATTACTGACCTGAAAAAAAAGAAAGGAAAACAAAAAAAAAGGCTGCATAAAAGTGTTACTTTCTACCACACATGCTGCTGAACCTTGACTGGTCCTGAAGCTCTTACCTCAGGCAGACACCTCTTCCCAAAGGGCTGAGCCAGCTCAAAAGCTGCAAAGGACTCAAGCAAGAGCTGAGCACCAACACCAGAGAAACCCAAGAGCACAATGAGCTCCCTCAGCAGAGGCTGTGGCTCAAATAGCCCAAGGCTCCACCCACCACCCTTAGCACAATCACCTGGGAAAGGGCAAACCACCAGAAGTTATCAAGTCAGCTGGAGGAGCAGCAGCACTGTTCCCACCTGCCTTCAATTTACAGCAAATGAGACCCTGAACAGAGAAAGCAACACTTACTGGCAAAGACAATACCTGCTCCTGTACTACAGCTACAACTCTTGCATCAGCAATGTCACCAGGTAAGGAGTTCAACTTAATTTTTCTGAGGCATAGACAGAAAAAGATACATGTGTCTCTAAACTAGGTAGGAAATTAGCTCCTTAAATGCAATAGCAATGTAGTTATTAAAATCACATCAGTCACTGGCAAAGCCAGCAGACACAATGGTAACTCAGCAGCTAAGCACTAGATTGAGGCAGAACAGGAGGTTCCCAAGGCACAGGAGCCTCAATCAAACAAACAAACAAAGCATACCATTAAACCATCTTTCTACCCCCAAACACTCAAAACCAAATTACTGACCTGAAAAAAAGAAAGGTAAACAAAAAAAAAAGGCTGCATACAAGTGTTACTTTCTACCACACATGCTGCTGAACCTTGACTGGTCCTGAAGCTCTTACCTCAGGCAGACACCTCTTCCCAAAGGGCTGAGCCAGCTCAAAAGCTGCAAAGGACTCAAGCAAGAGCTGAGCACCAACACCAGAGAAACCCAAGAGCACAATGAGCTCCCTCAGCAGAGGCTGTGGCTCAAATAGCCCAAGGCTCCGCCCACCACCCTTAGCACAATCACCTGGGAAAGGGGAAGGGCAAACCACCAGAAGTTATCAAGTCAGCTGGAGGAGCAGCAGCACTGTTCCCACCTGCCTTCAATTTACAGCAAATGAGACCCTGAACAGAGAAAGCAACACTTACTGGCAAAGACAATACCTGCTCCTGTACTACAGCTACAACTCTTGCATCAGCAATGTCACCAGGTAAGGAGTTCAACTTAATTTTTCTGAGGCATAGACAGAAAAAGATACATGTGTCTCTAAACTAGGTAGGAAATTAGCTCCTTAAATGCAATAACAATGTAGTTATTAAAATCACATCAGTCACTGGCAAAGCCAGCAGACACAATGGTAACTCAGCAGCTAAGCACTAGATTGAGGCAGAACAGGAGGTTCCCAAGGCACAGGAGCCTCAATCAAACAAACAAACAAAGCATACCATTAAACCATCTTTCTACCCCCAAACACTCAAAACAAAATTACTGACCTGAAAAAAAGAAAGGTAAACAAAAAAAAAGGCTGCATACAAGTGTTACTTTCTACCACACATGCTGCTGAACCTTGACTGGTCCTGAAGCTCTTACCTCAGGCAGACACCTCTTCCCAAAGGGCTGAGCCAGCTCAAAAGCTGCAAAGGACTCAAGCAAGAGCTGAGCACCAACACCAGAGAAACCCAAGAGCACAATGAGCTCCCTCAGCAGAGGCTGTGGCTCAAATAGCCCAAGGCTCCGCCCACCACCCTTAGCACAATCACCTGGGAAAGGGGAAGGGCAAACCACCAGAAGTTATCAAGTCAGCTGGAGGAGCAGCAGCACTGTTCCCACCTGCCTTCAATTTACAGCAAATGAGACCCTGAACAGAGAAAGCAACACTTACTGGCAAAGACAATACCTGCTCCTGTACTACAGCTACAACTCTTGCATCAGCAATGTCACCAGGTAAGGAGTTCAACTTAATTTTTCTGAGGCTTAGACAGAAAAAGATACATGTGTCTCTAAACTAGGTAGGAAATTAGCTCCTTAAATGCAATAGCAATGTAGTTATTAAAATCACATCAGTCACTGGCAAAGCCAGCAGACACAATGGTAACTCAGCAGCTAAGCACTAGATTGAGGCAGAACAGGAGGTTCCCAAGGCACAGGAGCCTCAATCAAACAAACAAACAAAGCATACCATTAAACCATCTTTCTACCCCCAGACACTCAAAATTACTGACCTGAAAAAAAAGAAAGGAAAACAAAAAAAAAGGCTGCATAAAAGTGTTACTTTCTACCACACATGCTGCTGAACCTTGACTGGTCCTGAAGCTCTTACCTCAGGCAGACACCTCTTCCCAAAGGGCTGAGCCAGCTCAAAAGCTGCAAAGGACTCAAGCAAGAGCTGAGCACCAACACCAGAGAAACCCAAGAGCACAATGAGCTCCCTCAGCAGAGGCTGTGGCTCAAATAGCCCAAGCCTCCACCCACCACCCTTAGCACAATCACCTGGGAAAGGGGAAGGGCAAACCACCAGAAGTTATCAAGTCAGCTGGAGGAGCAGCAGCACTGTTCCCACCTGCCTTCAATTTACAGCAAATGAGACCCTGAACAGAGAAAGCAACACTTACTGGCAAAGACAATACCTGCTCCTGTACTACAGCTACAACTCTTGCATCAGCAATGTCACCAGGTAAGGAGTTCAACTTAATTTTTCTGAGGCATAGACAGAAAAAGATACATGTGTCTCTAAACTAGGTAGGAAATTAGCTCCTTAAATGCAATAGCAATGTAGTTATTAAAATCACATCAGTCACTGGCAAAGCCAGCAGACACAATGGTAACTCAGCAGCTAAGCACTAGATTGAGGCAGAACAGGAGGTTCCCGAGGCACAGGAGCCTCAATCAAACAAACAAACAAAGCATACCATTAAACCATCTTTCTACCCCCAAACAGTCAAAAGAAAATTACTGACCTGAAAAAAAAAGAAAGGAAAACAAAAAAAAAGGCTGCATAAAAGTGTTACTTTCTACCACACATGCTGCTGAACCTTGACTGGTCCTGAAGCTCTTACCTCAGGCAGACACCTCTTCCCAAAGGGCTGAGCCAGCTCAAAAGCTGCAAAGGACTCAAGCAAGAGCTGAGCACCAACACCAGAGAAACCCAAGAGCACAATGAGCTCCCTCAGCAGAGGCTGTGGCTCAAATAGCCCAAGGCTCAGCCCACCACCCTTAGCACAATCACCTGGGAAAGGGCAAACCACCAGAAGTTATCAAGTCAGCTGGAGGAGCAGCAGCACTGTTCCCACCTGCCTTCAATTTACAGCAAATGAGACCCTGAACAGAGAAAGCAACACTTACTGGCAAAGACAATACCTGCTCCTGTACTACAGCTACAACTATTGCATCAGCAATGTCACCAGGTAAGGAGTTCAACTTAATTTTTCTGAGGCATAGACAGAAAAAGATATATGTGTCTCTAAACTAGGTAGGAAATTAGCTCCTTAAATGCAATAACAATGTAGTTATTAAAATCACATCAGTCACTGGCAAAGCCAGCAGACACAATGGTAACTCAGCAGCTAAGCACTAGATTGAGGCAGAACATGAGGTTCCAAAGGCACAGGAGCCTCAATCAAACAAACAAAGCATACCATTAAACCATCTTTCTACCCCCAAACACTCAAAACCAAATTACTGACCTGAAAAAAAAGAAAGGAAAACAAAAAAAAGGCTGCATAAAAGTGTTACTTTCTACCACACATGCTGCTGAACCTTGACTGGTCCTGAAGCTCTTACCTCAGGCAGACACCTCCTCCCAAAGGGCTGAGCCAGCTCAAAAGCTGCAAAGGACTCAAGCAAGAGCTGAGCACCAACACCAGAGAAACCCAAGAGCACAATGAGCTCCCTCAGCAGAGGCTGTGGCTCAAATAGCCCAAGGCTCCGCCCACCACCCTTAGCACAATCACCTGGGAAAGGGGAAGGGCAAACCACCAGAAGTTATCAAGTCAGCTGGAGGAGCAGCAGCACTGTTCCCACCTGCCTTCAATTTACAGCAAATGAGACCCTGAACAGAGAAAGCAACACTTACTGGCAAAGACAATACCTGCTCCTGTACTACAGCTACAACTCTTGCATCAGCAATGTCACCAGGTAAGGAGTTCAACTTAATTTTTCTGAGGCTTAGACAGAAAAAGATACATGTGTCTCTAAACTAGGTAGGAAATTAGCTCCTTAAATGCAATAGCAATGTAGTTATTAAAATCACATCAGTCACTGGCAAAGCCAGCAGACACAATGGTAACTCAGCAGCTAAGCACTAGATTGAGGCAGAACAGGAGGTGCCCAAGGCACAGGAGCCTCAATCAAACAAACAAACAAAGCATACCATTAAACCATCTTTCTACCCCCAAACACTCAAAACCAAATTACTGACCTGAAAAAAAAGAAAGGAAAACAAAAAAAAGGCTGCATACAAGTATTACTTTCTACCACACATGCTGCTGAACCTTGACTGGTCCTGAAGCTCTTACCTCAGGCAGACACCTCCTCCCAAAGGGCTGAGCCAGCTCAAAAGCTGCAAAGGACTCAAGCAAGAGCTGAGCACCAACACCAGAGAAACCCAAGAGCACAATGAGCTCCCTCAGCAGAGGCTGTGGCTCAAATAGCCCAAGGCTCCGCCCACCACCCTTAGCACAATCACCTGGGAAAGGGGAAGGGCAAACCACCAGAAGTTATCAAGTCAGCTGGAGGAGCAGCAGCACTGTTCCCACCTGCCTTCAATTTACAGCAAATGAGACCCTGAACAGAGAAAGCAACACTTACTGGCAAAGACAATACCTGCTCCTGTACTACAGCTACAACTCTTGCATCAGCAATGTCACCAGGTAAGGAGTTCAACTTAATTTTTCTGAGGCATAGACAGAAAAAGATACATGTGTCTCTAAACTAGGTAGGAAATTAGCTCCTTAAATGCAATAGCAATGTAGTTATTAAAATCACATCAGTCACTGGCAAAGCCAGCAGACACAATGGTAACTCAGCAGCTAAGCACTAGATTGAGGCAGAACAGGAGGTTCCCAAGGCACAGGAGCCTCAATCAAACAAACAAACAAAGCATACCATTAAACCATCTTTCTACCCCCAGACACTCAAAATTACTGACCTGAAAAAAAAGAAAGGAAAACAAAAAAAAAGGCTGCATAAAAGTGTTACTTTCTACCACACATGCTGCTGAACCTTGACTGGTCCTGAAGCTCTTACCTCAGGCAGACACCTCTTCCCAAAGGGCTGAGCCAGCTCAAAAGCTGCAAAGGACTCAAGCAAGAGCTGAGCACCAACACCAGAGAAACCCAAGAGCACAATGAGCTCCCTCAGCAGAGGCTGTGGCTCAAATAGCCCAAGCCTCCACCCACCACCCTTAACACAATCACCTGGGAAAGGGGAAGGGCAAACCACCAGAAGTTATCAAGTCAGCTGGAGGAGCAGCAGCACTGTTCCCACCTGCCTTCAATTTACAGCAAATGAGACCCTGAACAGAGAAAGCAACACTTACTGGCAAAGACAATACCTGCTCCTGTACTACAGCTACAACTCTTGCATCAGCAATGTCACCAGGTAAGGAGTTCAACTTAATTTTTCTGAGGCATAGACAGAAAAAGATACATGTGTCTCTAAACTAGGTAGGAAATTAGCTCCTTAAATGCAATAACAATGTAGTTATTAAAATCACATCAGTCACTGGCAAAGCCAGCAGACACAATGGTAACTCAGCAGCTAAGCACTAGATTGAGGCAGAACAGGAGGTTCCCGAGGCACAGGAGCCTCAATCAAACAAACAAACAAAGCATACCATTAAACCATCTTTCTACCCCCAAACAGTCAAAAGAAAATTACTGACCTGAAAAAAAAAGAAAGGAAAACAAAAAAAAAGGCTGCATAAAAGTGTTACTTTCTACCACACATGCTGCTGAACCTTGACTGGTCCTGAAGCTCTTACCTCAGGCAGACACCTCTTCCCAAAGGGCTGAGCCAGCTCAAAAGCTGCAAAGGACTCAAGCAAGAGCTGAGCACCAACACCAGAGAAACCCAAGAGCACAATGAGCTCCCTCAGCAGAGGCTGTGGCTCAAATAGCCCAAGGCTCAGCCCACCACCCTTAGCACAATCACCTGGGAAAGGGCAAACCACCAGAAGTTATCAAGTCAGCTGGAGGAGCAGCAGCACTGTTCCCACCTGCCTTCAATTTACAGCAAATGAGACCCTGAACAGAGAAAGCAACACTTACTGGCAAAGACAATACCTGCTCCTGTACTACAGCTACAACTATTGCATCAGCAATGTCACCAGGTAAGGAGTTCAACTTAATTTTTCTGAGGCATAGACAGAAAAAGATATATGTGTCTCTAAACTAGGTAGGAAATTAGCTCCTTAAATGCAATAACAATGTAGTTATTAAAATCACATCAGTCACTGGCAAAGCCAGCAGACACAATGGTAACTCAGCAGCTAAGCACTAGATTGAGGCAGAACATGAGGTTCCAAAGGCACAGGAGCCTCAATCAAACAAACAAAGCATACCATTAAACCATCTTTCTACCCCCAAACACTCAAAACCAAATTACTGACCTGAAAAAAAAGAAAGGAAAACAAAAAAAAGGCTGCATAAAAGTGTTACTTTCTACCACACATGCTGCTGAACCTTGACTGGTCCTGAAGCTCTTACCTCAGGCAGACACCTCCTCCCAAAGGGCTGAGCCAGCTCAAAAGCTGCAAAGGACTCAAGCAAGAGCTGAGCACCAACACCAGAGAAACCCAAGAGCACAATGAGCTCCCTCAGCAGAGGCTGTGGCTCAAATAGCCCAAGGCTCCGCCCACCACCCTTAGCACAATCACCTGGGAAAGGGGAAGGGCAAACCACCAGAAGTTATCAAGTCAGCTGGAGGAGCAGCAGCACTGTTCCCACCTGCCTTCAATTTACAGCAAATGAGACCCTGAACAGAGAAAGCAACACTTACTGGCAAAGACAATACCTGCTCCTGTACTACAGCTACAACTCTTGCATCAGCAATGTCACCAGGTAAGGAGTTCAACTTAATTTTTCTGAGGCTTAGACAGAAAAAGATACATGTGTCTCTAAACTAGGTAGGAAATTAGCTCCTTAAATGCAATAGCAATGTAGTTATTAAAATCACATCAGTCACTGGCAAAGCCAGCAGACACAATGGTAACTCAGCAGCTAAGCACTAGATTGAGGCAGAACAGGAGGTGCCCAAGGCACAGGAGCCTCAATCAAACAAACAAACAAAGCATACCATTAAACCATCTTTCTACCCCCAAACACTCAAAACAAAATTACTGACCTGAAAAAAAAGAAAGGAAAACAAAAAAAAGGCTGCATACAAGTATTACTTTCTACCACACATGCTGCTGAACCTTGACTGGTCCTGAAGCTCTTACCTCAGGCAGACACCTCCTCCCAAAGGGCTGAGCCAGCTCAAAAGCTGCAAAGGACTCAAGCAAGAGCTGAGCACCAACACCAGAGAAACCCAAGAGCACAATGAGCTCCCTCAGCAGAGGCTGTGGCTCAAATAGCCCAAGGCTCCGCCCACCACCCTTAGCACAATCACCTGGGAAAGGGGAAGGGCAAACCACCAGAAGTTATCAAGTCAGCTGGAGGAGCAGCAGCACTGTTCCCACCTGCCTTCAATTTACAGCAAATGAGACCCTGAACAGAGAAAGCAACACTTACTGGCAAAGACAATACCTGCTCCTGTACTACAGCTACAACTCTTGCATCAGCAATGTCACCAGGTAAGGAGTTCAACTTAATTTTTCTGAGGCATAGACAGAAAAAGATACATGTGTCTCTAAACTAGGTAGGAAATTAGCTCCTTAAATGCAATAACAATGTAGTTATTAAAATCACATCAGTCACTGGCAAAGCCAGCAGACACAATGGTAACTCAGCAGCTAAGCACTAGATTGAGGCAGAACAGGAGGTTCCCAAGGCACAGGAGCCTCAATCAAACAAACAAAGCATACCATTAAACCATCTTTCTACCCCCAAACACTCAAAAGAAAATTACTGACCTGAAAAAAAAGAAAGGAAAACAAAAAAAAGGCTGCATAAAAGTGTTACTTTCTACCACACATGCTGCTGAACCTTGACTGGTCCTGAAGCTCTTACCTCAGGCAGACACCTCTTCCCAAAGGGCTGAGCCAGCTCAAAAGCTGCAAAGGTCTCAAGCAAGAGCTGAGCACCAACACCAGAGAAACCCAAGAGCACAATGAGCTCCCTCAGCAGAGGCTGTGGCTCAAATAGCCCAAGGCTCCGCCCACCACCCTTAGCACAATCACCTGGGAAAGGGCAAACCACCAGAAGTTATCAAGTCAGCTGGAGGAGCAGCAGCACTGTTCCCACCTGCCTTCAATTTACAGCAAATGAGACCCTGAACAGAGAAAGCAACACTTACTGGCAAAGACAATACCTGCTCCTGTACTACAGCTACAACTCTTGCATCAGCAATGTCACCAGGTAAGGAGTTCAACTTAATTTTTCTGAGGCATAGACAGAAAGAGATACATGTGTCTCTAAACTAGGTAGGAAATTAGCTCCTTAAATGCAATAACAATGTAGTTATTAAAATCACATCAGTCACTGGCAAAGCCAGCAGACACAATGGTAACTCAGCAGCTAAGCACTAGATTGAGGCAGAACAGGAGGTTCCCAAGGCACAGGAGCCTCAATCAAACAAACAAACAAAGCATACCATTAAACCATCTTTCTACCCCCAAACACTCAAAACAAAATTACTGACCTGAAAAAAAGAAAAGTAAACAAAAAAAAAGGCTGCATACAAGTGTTACTTTCTACCACACATGCTGCTGAACCTTGACTGGTCCTGAAGCTCTTACCTCAGGCAGACACCTCTTCCCAAAGGGCTGAGCCAGCTCAAAAGCTGCAAAGGACTCAAGCAAGAGCTGAGCACCAACACCAGAGAAACCCAAGAGCACAATGAGCTCCCTCAGCAGAGGCTGTGGCTCAAATAGCCCAAGGCTCCGCCCACCACCCTTAGCACAATCACCTGGGGAAGGGCAAACCACCAGAAGTTATCAAGTCAGCTGGAGGAGCAGCAGCACTGTTCCCACCTGCCTTCAATTTACAGCAAATGAGACCCTGAACAGAGAAAGCAACACTTACTGGCAAAGACAATACCTGCTCCTGTACTACAGCTACAACTCTTGCATCAGCAATGTCACCAGGTAAGGAGTTCAACTTAATTTTTCTGAGGCATAGACAGAAAAAGATACATGTGTCTCTAAACTAGGTAGGAAATTAGCTCCTTAAATGCAATAGCAATGTAGTTATTAAAATCACATCAGTCACTGGCAAAGCCAGCAGACACAATGGTAACTCAGCAGCTAAGCACTAGATTGAGGCAGAACAGGAGGTTCCCAAGGCACAGGAGCCTCAATCAAACAAACAAAGCATACCATTAAACCATCTTTCTACCCCCAAACACTCAAAACAAAATTACTGACCTGAAAAAAAGAAAGGTAAACAAAAAAAGGCTGCATACAAGTGTTACTTTCTACCACACATGCTGCTGAACCTTGACTGGTCCTGAAGCTCTTACCTCAGGCAGACACCTCTTCCCAAAGGGCTGAGCCAGCTCAAAAGCTGCAAAGGTCTCAAGCAAGAGCTGAGCACCAACACCAGAGAAACCCAAGAGCACAATGAGCTCCCTCAGCAGAGGCTGTGGCTCAAATAGCCCAAGGCTCCGCCCACCACCCTTAGCACAATCACCTGGGAAAGGGGAAGGGCAAACCACCAGAAGTTATCAAGTCAGCTGGAGGAGCAGCAGCACTGTTCCCACCTGCCTTCAATTTACAGCAAATGAGACCCTGAACAGAGAAAGCAACACTTACTGGCAAAGACAATACCTGCTCCTGTACTACAGCTACAACTCTTGCATCAGCAATGTCACCAGGTAAGGAGTTCAACTTAATTTTTCTGAGGCATAGACAGAAAAAGATACATGTGTCTCTAAACTAGGTAGGAAATTAGCTCCTTAAATGCAATAGCAATGTAGTTATTAAAATCACATCAGTCACTGGCAAAGCCAGCAGACACAATGGTAACTCAGCAGCTAAGCACTAGATTGAGGCAGAACAGGAGGTTCCCAAGGCACAGGAGCCTCAATCAAACAAACAAACAAAGCATACCATTAAACCATCTTTCTACCCCCAGACACTCAAAATTACTGACCTGAAAAAAAAGAAAGGAAAACAAAAAAAAAGGCTGCATAAAAGTGTTACTTTCTACCACACATGCTGCTGAACCTTGACTGGTCCTGAAGCTCTTACCTCAGGCAGACACCTCTTCCCAAAGGGCTGAGCCAGCTCAAAAGCTGCAAAGGACTCAAGCAAGAGCTGAGCACCAACACCAGAGAAACCCAAGAGCACAATGAGCTCCCTCAGCAGAGGCTGTGGCTCAAATAGCCCAAGGCTCCGCCCACCACCCTTAGCACAATCACCTGGGAAAGGGGAAGGGCAAACCACCAGAAGTTATCAAGTCAGCTGGAGGAGCAGCAGCACTGTTCCCACCTGCCTTCAATTTACAGCAAATGAGACCCTGAACAGAGAAAGCAACACTTACTGGCAAAGACAATACCTGCTCCTGTACTACAGCTACAACTCTTGCATCAGCAATGTCACCAGGTAAGGAGTTCAACTTAATTTTTCTGAGGCATAGACAGAAAAAGATACATGTGTCTCTAAACTAGGTAGGAAATTAGCTCCTTAAATGCAATAGCAATGTAGTTATTAAAATCACATCAGTCACTGGCAAAGCCAGCAGACACAATGGTAACTCAGCAGCTAAGCACTAGATTGAGGCAGAACAGGAGGTTCCCAAGGCACAGGAGCCTCAATCAAACAAACAAACAAAGCATACCATTAAACCATCTTTCTACCCCCAGACACTCAAAATTACTGACCTGAAAAAAAAGAAAGGAAAACAAAAAAAAGGCTGCATAAAAGTGTTACTTTCTACCACACATGCTGCTGAACCTTGACTGGTCCTGAAGCTCTTACCTCAGGCAGACACCTCTTCCCAAAGGGCTGAGCCAGCTCAAAAGCTGCAAAGGACTCAAGCAAGAGCTGAGCACCAAAACCAGAGAAACCCAAGAGCACAATGAGCTCCCTCAGCAGAGGCTGTGGCTCAAATAGCCCAAGGCTCCGCCCACCACCCTTAGCACAATCACCTGGGAAAGGGGAAGGGCAAACCACCAGAAGTTATCAAGTCAGCTGGAGGAGCAGCAGCACTGTTCCCACCTGCCTTCAATTTACAGCAAATGAGACCCTGAACAGAGAAAGCAACACTTACTGGCAAAGACAATACCTGCTCCTGTACTACAGCTACAACTCTTGCATCAGCAATGTCACCAGGTAAGGAGTTCAACTTAATTTTTCTGAGGCATAGACAGAAAAAGATACATGTGTCTCTAAACTAGGTAGGAAATTAGCTCCTTAAATGCAATAGCAATGTAGTTATTAAAATCACATCAGTCACTGGCAAAGCCAGCAGACACAATGGTAACTCAGCAGCTAAGCACTAGATTGAGGCAGAACAGGAGGTTCCCAAGGCACAGGAGCCTCAATCAAACAAACAAAGCATACCATTAAACCATCTTTCTACCCCCAAACACTCAGAAGAAAATTACTGACCTGAAAAAAAAGAAAGGTAAACAAAAAAAAAAGGCTGCATAAAAGTGTTACTTTCTACCACACATGCTGCTGAACCTTGACTGGTCCTGAAGCTCTTACCTCAGGCAGACACCTCTTCCCAAAGGGCTGAGCCAGCTCAAAAGCTGCAAAGGTCTCAAGCAAGAGCTGAGCACCAACACCAGAGAAACCCAAGAGCACAATGAGCTCCCTCAGCAGAGGCTGTGGCTCAAATAGCCCAAGGCTCCGCCCACCACCCTTAGCACAATCACCTGGGGAAGGGCAAACCACCAGAAGTTATCAAGTCAGCTGGAGGAGCAGCAGCACTGTTCCCACCTGCCTTCAATTTACAGCAAATGAGACCCTGAACAGAGAAAGCAACACTTACTGGCAAAGACAATACCTGCTCCTGTACTACAGCTACAACTCTTGCATCAGCAATGTCACCAGGTAAGGAGTTCAACTTAATTTTTCTGAGGCATAGACAGAAAAAGATACATGTGTCTCTAAACTAGGTAGGAAATTAGCTCCTTAAATGCAATAACAATGTAGTTATTAAAATCACATCAGTCACTGGCAAAGCCAGCAGACACAATGGTAACTCAGCAGCTAAGCACTAGATTGAGGCAGAACAGGAGGTTCCCAAGGCACAGGAGCCTCAATCAAACAAACAAACAAAGCATACCATTAAACCATCTTTCTACCCCCAAACACTCAAAACAAAATTACTGACCTGAAAAAAAAGAAAGGTAAACAAAAAAAAAGGCTGCATACAAGTGTTACTTTCTACCACACATGCTGCTGAACCTTGACTGGTCCTGAAGCTCTTACCTCAGGCAGACACCTCTTCCCAAAGGGCTGAGCCAGCTCAAAAGCTGCAAAGGACTCAAGCAAGAGCTGAGCACCAACACCAGAGAAACCCAAGAGCACAATGAGCTCCCTCAGCAGAGGCTGTGGCTCAAATAGCCCAAGGCTCCGCCCACCACCCTTAGCACAATCACCTGGGAAAGGGGAAGGGCAAACCACCAGAAGTTATCAAGTCAGCTGGAGGAGCAGCAGCACTGTTCCCACCTGCCTTCAATTTACAGCAAATGAGACCCTGAACAGAGAAAGCAACACTTACTGGCAAAGACAATACCTGCTCCTGTACTACAGCTACAACTCTTGCATCAGCAATGTCACCAGGTAAGGAGTTCAACTTAATTTTTCTGAGGCTTAGACAGAAAAAGATACATGTGTCTCTAAACTAGGTAGGAAATTAGCTCCTTAAATGCAATAGCAATGTAGTTATTAAAATCACATCAGTCACTGGCAAAGCCAGCAGACACAATGGTAACTCAGCAGCTAAGCACTAGATTGAGGCAGAACAGGAGGTGCCCAAGGCACAGGAGCCTCAATCAAACAAACAAACAAAGCATACCATTAAACCATCTTTCTACCCCCAAACACTCAGAAGAAAATTACTGACCTGAAAAAAAAGAAAGGAAAACAAAAAAAAGGCTGCATACAAGTATTACTTTCTACCACACATGCTGCTGAACCTTGACTGGTCCTGAAGCTCTTACCTCAGGCAGACACCTCCTCCCAAAGGGCTGAGCCAGCTCAAAAGCTGCAAAGGACTCAAGCAAGAGCTGAGCACCAACACCAGAGAAACCCAAGAGCACAATGAGCTCCCTCAGCAGAGGCTGTGGCTCAAATAGCCCAAGGCTCCGCCCACCACCCTTAGCACAATCACCTGGGAAAGGGGAAGGGCAAACCACCAGAAGTTATCAAGTCAGCTGGAGGAGCAGCAGCACTGTTCCCACCTGCCTTCAATTTACAGCAAATGAGACCCTGAACAGAGAAAGCAACACTTACTGGCAAAGACAATACCTGCTCCTGTACTACAGCTACAACTCTTGCATCAGCAATGTCACCAGGTAAGGAGTTCAACTTAATTTTTCTGAGGCATAGACAGAAAAAGATACATGTGTCTCTAAACTAGGTAGGAAATTAGCTCCTTAAATGCAATAACAATGTAGTTATTAAAATCACATCAGTCACTGGCAAAGCCAGCAGACACAATGGTAACTCAGCAGCTAAGCACTAGATTGAGGCAGAACAGGAGGTTCCCAAGGCACAGGAGCCTCAATCAAACAAACAAAGCATACCATTAAACCATCTTTCTACCCCCAAACACTCAAAAGAAAATTACTGACCTGAAAAAAAAGAAAGGAAAACAAAAAAAAGGCTGCATAAAAGTGTTACTTTCTACCACACATGCTGCTGAACCTTGACTGGTCCTGAAGCTCTTACCTCAGGCAGACACCTCTTCCCAAAGGGCTGAGCCAGCTCAAAAGCTGCAAAGGTCTCAAGCAAGAGCTGAGCACCAACACCAGAGAAACCCAAGAGCACAATGAGCTCCCTCAGCAGAGGCTGTGGCTCAAATAGCCCAAGGCTCCGCCCACCACCCTTAGCACAATCACCTGGGGAAGGGCAAACCACCAGAAGTTATCAAGTCAGCTGGAGGAGCAGCAGCACTGTTCCCACCTGCCTTCAATTTACAGCAAATGAGACCCTGAACAGAGAAAGCAACACTTACTGGCAAAGACAATACCTGCTCCTGTACTACAGCTACAACTCTTGCATCAGCAATGTCACCAGGTAAGGAGTTCAACTTAATTTTTCTGAGGCATAGACAGAAAAAGATACATGTGTCTCTAAACTAGGTAGGAAATTAGCTCCTTAAATGCAATAGCAATGTAGTTATTAAAATCACATCAGTCACTGGCAAAGCCAGCAGACACAATGGTAACTCAGCAGCTAAGCACTAGATTGAGGCAGAACAGGAGGTTCCCAAGGCACAGGAGCCTCAATCAAACAAACAAACAAAGCATACCATTAAACCATCTTTCTACCCCCAGACACTCAATACAAAATTACTGACCTGAAAAAAAAGAAAGGAAAACAAAAAAAAAGGCTGCATAAAAGTGTTACTTTCTACCACACATGCTGCTGAACCTTGACTGGTCCTGAAGCTCTTACCTCAGGCAGACACCTCTTCCCAAAGGGCTGAGCCAGCTCAAAAGCTGCAAAGGACTCAAGCAAGAGCTGAGCACCAACACCAGAGAAACCCAAGAGCACAATGAGCTCCCTCAGCAGAGGCTGTGGCTCAAATAGCCCAAGGCTCCGCCCACCACCCTTAGCACAATCACCTGGGAAAGGGCAAACCACCAGAAGTTATCAAGTCAGCTGGAGGAGCAGCAGCACTGTTCCCACCTGCCTTCAATTTACAGCAAATGAGACCCTGAACAGAGAAAGCAACACTTACTGGCAAAGACAATACCTGCTCCTGTACTACAGCTACAACTATTGCATCAGCAATGTCACCAGGTAAGGAGTTCAACTTAATTTTTCTGAGGCTTAGACAGAAAAAGATACATGTGTCTCTAAACTAGGTAGGAAATTAGCTCCTTAAATGCAATAGCAATGTAGTTATTAAAATCACATCAGTCACTGGCAAAGCCAGCAGACACAATGGTAACTCAGCAGCTAAGCACTAGATTGAGGCAGAACAGGAGGTTCCCAAGGCACAGGAGCCTCAATCAAACAAACAAACAAAGCATACCATTAAACCATCTTTCTACCCCCAAACACTCAAAACAAAATTACTGACCTGAAAAAAAGAAAAGTAAACAAAAAAAAAGGCTGCATACAAGTGTTACTTTCTACCACACATGCTGCTGAACCTTGACTGGTCCTGAAGCTCTTACCTCAGGCAGACACCTCTTCCCAAAGGGCTGAGCCAGCTCAAAAGCTGCAAAGGACTCAAGCAAGAGCTGAGCACCAACACCAGAGAAACCCAAGAGCACAATGAGCTCCCTCAGCAGAGGCTGTGGCTCAAATAGCCCAAGGCTCCGCCCACCACCCTTAGCACAATCACCTGGGAAAGGGCAAACCACCAGAAGTTATCAAGTCAGCTGGAGGAGCAGCAGCACTGTTCCCACCTGCCTTCAATTTACAGCAAATGAGACCCTGAACAGAGAAAGCAACACTTACTGGCAAAGACAATACCTGCTCCTGTACTACAGCTACAACTCTTGCATCAGCAATGTCACCAGGTAAGGAGTTCAACTTAATTTTTCTGAGGCATAGACAGAAAAAGATACATGTGTCTCTAAACTAGGTAGGAAATTAGCTCCTTAAATGCAATAGCAATGTAGTTATTAAAATCACATCAGTCACTGGCAAAGCCAGCAGACACAATGGTAACTCAGCAGCTAAGCACTAGATTGAGGCAGAACAGGAGGTTCCCAAGGCACAGGAGCCTCAATCAAACAAACAAAGCATACCATTAAACCATCTTTCTACCCCCAAACACTCAAAACAAAATTACTGACCTGAAAAAAGAAAGGTAAACAAAAAAAAAGGCTGCATACAAGTGTTACTTTCTACCACACATGCTGCTGAACCTTGACTGGTCCTGAAGCTCTTACCTCAGGCAGACACCTCTTCCCAAAGGGCTGAGCCAGCTCAAAAGCTGCAAAGGACTCAAGCAAGAGCTGAGCACCAACACCAGAGAAACCCAAGAGCACAATGAGCTCCCTCAGCAGAGGCTGTGGCTCAAATAGCCCAAGGCTCCGCCCACCACCCTTAGCACAATCACCTGGGAAAGGGGAAGGGCAAACCACCAGAAGTTATCAAGTCAGCTGGAGGAGCAGCAGCACTGTTCCCACCTGCCTTCAATTTACAGCAAATGAGACCCTGAACAGAGAAAGCAACACTTACTGGCAAAGACAATACCTGCTCCTGTACTACAGCTACAACTCTTGCATCAGCAATGTCACCAGGTAAGGAGTTCAACTTAATTTTTCTGAGGCATAGACAGAAAAAGATACATGTGTCTCTAAACTAGGTAGGAAATTAGCTCCTTAAATGCAATAGCAATGTAGTTATTAAAATCACATCAGTCACTGGCAAAGCCAGCAGACACAATGGTAACTCAGCAGCTAAGCACTAGATTGAGGCAGAACAGGAGGTTCCCAAGGCACAGGAGCCTCAATCAAACAAACAAACAAAGCATACCATTAAACCATCTTTCTACCCCCAGACACTCAAAATTACTGACCTGAAAAAAAAGAAAGGAAAACAAAAAAAAAGGCTGCATACAAGTGTTACTTTCTACCACACATGCTGCTGAACCTTGACTGGTCCTGAAGCTCTTACCTCAGGCAGACACCTCTTCCCAAAGGGCTGAGCCAGCTCAAAAGCTGCAAAGGACTCAAGCAAGAGCTGAGCACCAACACCAGAGAAACCCAAGAGCACAATGAGCTCCCTCAGCAGAGGCTGTGGCTCAAATAGCCCAAGGCTCCGCCCACCACCCTTAGCACAATCACCTGGGAAAGGGGAAGGGCAAACCACCAGAAGTTATCAAGTCAGCTGGAGGAGCAGCAGCACTGTTCCCACCTGCCTTCAATTTACAGCAAATGAGACCCTGAACAGAGAAAGCAACACTTACTGGCAAAGACAATACCTGCTCCTGTACTACAGCTACAACTCTTGCATCAGCAATGTCACCAGGTAAGGAGTTCAACTTAATTTTTCTGAGGCATAGACAGAAAAAGATACATGTGTCTCTAAACTAGGTAGGAAATTAGCTCCTTAAATGCAATAACGATGTAGTTATTAAAATCACATCAGTCACTGGCAAAGCCAGCAGACACAATGGTAACTCAGCAGCTAAGCACTAGATTGAGGCAGAACAGGAGGTTCCCAAGGCACAGGAGCCTCAATCAAACAAACAAACAAAGCATACCATTAAACCATCTTTCTACCCCCAGACACTCAAAACAAAATTACTGACCTGAAAAAAAGAAAGGTAAACAAAAAAAAAAGGCTGCATAAAAGTGTTACTTTCTACCACACATGCTGCTGAACCTTGACTGGTCCTGAAGCTCTTACCTCAGGCAGACACCTCTTCCCAAAGGGCTGAGCCAGCTCAAAAGCTGCAAAGGTCTCAAGCAAGAGCTGAGCACCAACACCAGAGAAACCCAAGAGCACAATGAGCTCCCTCAGCAGAGGCTGTGGCTCAAATAGCCCAAGGCTCCGCCCACCACCCTTAGCACAATCACCTGGGGAAGGGCAAACCACCAGAAGTTATCAAGTCAGCTGGAGGAGCAGCAGCACTGTTCCCACCTGCCTTCAATTTACAGCAAATGAGACCCTGAACAGAGAAAGCAACACTTACTGGCAAAGACAATACCTGCTCCTGTACTACAGCTACAACTCTTGCATCAGCAATGTCACCAGGTAAGGAGTTCAACTTAATTTTTCTGAGGCATAGACAGAAAAAGATACATGTGTCTCTAAACTAGGTAGGAAATTAGCTCCTTAAATGCAATAACAATGTAGTTATTAAAATCACATCAGTCACTGGCAAAGCCAGCAGACACAATGGTAACTCAGCAGCTAAGCACTAGATTGAGGCAGAACAGGAGGTTCCCAAGGCACAGGAGCCTCAATCAAACAAACAAAGCATACCATTAAACCATCTTTCTACCCCCAAACACTCAAAACAAAATTACTGACCTGAAAAAAAGAAAGGTAAACAAAAAAAAAAGGCTGCATACAAGTGTTACTTTCTACCACACATGCTGCTGAACCTTGACTGGTCCTGAAGCTCTTACCTCAGGCAGACACCTCTTCCCAAAGGGCTGAGCCAGCTCAAAAGCTGCAAAGGACTCAAGCAAGAGCTGAGCACCAACACCAGAGAAACCCAAGAGCACAATGAGCTCCCTCAGCAGAGGCTGTGGCTCAAATAGCCCAAGGCTCCGCCCACCACCCTTAGCACAATCACCTGGGGAAGGGCAAACCACCAGAAGTTATCAAGTCAGCTGGAGGAGCAGCAGCACTGTTCCCACCTGCCTTCAATTTACAGCAAATGAGACCCTGAACAGAGAAAGCAACACTTACTGGCAAAGACAATACCTGCTCCTGTACTACAGCTACAACTCTTGCATCAGCAATGTCACCAGGTAAGGAGTTCAACTTAATTTTTCTGAGGCATAGACAGAAAAAGATACATGTGTCTCTAAACTAGGTAGGAAATTAGCTCCTTAAATGCAATAACAATGTAGTTATTAAAATCACATCAGTCACTGGCAAAGCCAGCAGACACAATGGTAACTCAGCAGCTAAGCACTAGATTGAGGCAGAACAGGAGGTTCCCAAGGCACAGGAGCCTCAATCAAACAAACAAACAAAGCATACCATTAAACCATCTTTCTACCCCCAAACACTCAAAACCAAATTACTGACCTGAAAAAAAGAAAGGTAAACAAAAAAAAAAGGCTGCATACAAGTGTTACTTTCTACCACACATGCTGCTGAACCTTGACTGGTCCTGAAGCTCTTACCTCAGGCAGACACCTCTTCCCAAAGGGCTGAGCCAGCTCAAAAGCTGCAAAGGACTCAAGCAAGAGCTGAGCACCAACACCAGAGAAACCCAAGAGCACAATGAGCTCCCTCAGCAGAGGCTGTGGCTCAAATAGCCCAAGGCTCCGCCCACCACCCTTAGCACAATCACCTGGGAAAGGGGAAGGGCAAACCACCAGAAGTTATCAAGTCAGCTGGAGGAGCAGCAGCACTGTTCCCACCTGCCTTCAATTTACAGCAAATGAGACCCTGAACAGAGAAAGCAACACTTACTGGCAAAGACAATACCTGCTCCTGTACTACAGCTACAACTATTGCATCAGCAATGTCACCAGGTAAGGAGTTCAACTTAATTTTTCTGAGGCATAGACAGAAAAAGATACATGTGTCTCTAAACTAGGTAGGAAATTAGCTCCTTAAATGCAATAACAATGTAGTTATTAAAATCACATCAGTCACTGGCAAAGCCAGCAGACACAATGGTAACTCAGCAGCTAAGCACTAGATTGAGGCAGAACAGGAGGTTCCCAAGGCACAGGAGCCTCAATCAAACAAACAAACAAAGCATACCATTAAACCATCTTTCTACCCCCAAACACTCAAAACAAAATTACTGACCTGAAAAAAAGAAAGGTAAACAAAAAAAAAAGGCTGCATACAAGTGTTACTTTCTACCACACATGCTGCTGAACCTTGACTGGTCCTGAAGCTCTTACCTCAGGCAGACACCTCTTCCCAAAGGGCTGAGCCAGCTCAAAAGCTGCAAAGGACTCAAGCAAGAGCTGAGCACCAACACCAGAGAAACCCAAGAGCACAATGAGCTCCCTCAGCAGAGGCTGTGGCTCAAATAGCCCAAGGCTCCGCCCACCACCCTTAGCACAATCACCTGGGGAAGGGCAAACCACCAGAAGTTATCAAGTCAGCTGGAGGAGCAGCAGCACTGTTCCCACCTGCCTTCAATTTACAGCAAATGAGACCCTGAACAGAGAAAGCAACACTTACTGGCAAAGACAATACCTGCTCCTGTACTACAGCTACAACTCTTGCATCAGCAATGTCACCAGGTAAGGAGTTCAACTTAATTTTTCTGAGGCATAGACAGAAAAAGATACATGTGTCTCTAAACTAGGTAGGAAATTAGCTCCTTAAATGCAATAACAATGTAGTTATTAAAATCACATCAGTCACTGGCAAAGCCAGCAGACACAATGGTAACTCAGCAGCTAAGCACTAGATTGAGGCAGAACAGGAGGTTCCCAAGGCACAGGAGCCTCAATCAAACAAACAAACAAAGCATACCATTAAACCATCTTTCTACCCCCAAACACTCAAAACCAAATTACTGACCTGAAAAAAAGAAAGGTAAACAAAAAAAAAAGGCTGCATACAAGTGTTACTTTCTACCACACATGCTGCTGAACCTTGACTGGTCCTGAAGCTCTTACCTCAGGCAGACACCTCTTCCCAAAGGGCTGAGCCAGCTCAAAAGCTGCAAAGGACTCAAGCAAGAGCTGAGCACCAACACCAGAGAAACCCAAGAGCACAATGAGCTCCCTCAGCAGAGGCTGTGGCTCAAATAGCCCAAGGCTCCGCCCACCACCCTTAGCACAATCACCTGGGGAAGGGCAAACCACCAGAAGTTATCAAGTCAGCTGGAGGAGCAGCAGCACTGTTCCCACCTGCCTTCAATTTACAGCAAATGAGACCCTGAACAGAGAAAGCAACACTTACTGGCAAAGACAATACCTGCTCCTGTACTACAGCTACAACTATTGCATCAGCAATGTCACCAGGTAAGGAGTTCAACTTAATTTTTCTGAGGCATAGACAGAAAAAGATACATGTGTCTCTAAACTAGGTAGGAAATTAGCTCCTTAAATGCAATAACAATGTAGTTATTAAAATCACATCAGTCACTGGCAAAGCCAGCAGACACAATGGTAACTCAGCAGCTAAGCACTAGATTGAGGCAGAACAGGAGGTTCCCAAGGCACAGGAGCCTCAATCAAACAAACAAACAAAGCATACCATTAAACCATCTTTCTACCCCCAAACACTCAAAACCAAATTACTGACCTGAAAAAAAGAAAGGTAAACAAAAAAAAAAGGCTGCATACAAGTGTTACTTTCTACCACACATGCTGCTGAACCTTGACTGGTCCTGAAGCTCTTACCTCAGGCAGACACCTCTTCCCAAAGGGCTGAGCCAGCTCAAAAGCTGCAAAGGACTCAAGCAAGAGCTGAGCACCAACACCAGAGAAACCCAAGAGCACAATGAGCTCCCTCAGCAGAGGCTGTGGCTCAAATAGCCCAAGGCTCCGCCCACCACCCTTAGCACAATCACCTGGGGAAGGGCAAACCACCAGAAGTTATCAAGTCAGCTGGAGGAGCAGCAGCACTGTTCCCACCTGCCTTCAATTTACAGCAAATGAGACCCTGAACAGAGAAAGCAACACTTACTGGCAAAGACAATACCTGCTCCTGTACTACAGCTACAACTATTGCATCAGCAATGTCACCAGGTAAGGAGTTCAACTTAATTTTTCTGAGGCATAGACAGAAAAAGATACATGTGTCTCTAAACTAGGTAGGAAATTAGCTCCTTAAATGCAATAGCAATGTAGTTATTAAAATCACATCAGTCACTGGCAAAGCCAGCAGACACAATGGTAACTCAGCAGCTAAGCACTAGATTGAGGCAGAACAGGAGGTTCCCAAGGCACAGGAGCATCAAACAAACAAAGCATACCATTAAACCATCTTTCTACCCCCAAACACTCAAAACAAAATTACTGACCTGAAAAAAAGAAAGGTAAACAAAAAAAAAGGCTGCATAAAAGTGTTACTTTCTACCACACATGCTGCTGAACCTTGACTGGTCCTGAAGCTCTTACCTCAGGCAGACACCTCTTCCCAAAGGGCTGAGCCAGCTCAAAAGCTGCAAAGGACTCAAGCAAGAGCTGAGCACCAACACCAGAGAAACCCAAGAGCACAATGAGCTCCCTCAGCAGAGGCTGTGGCTCAAATAGCCCAAGGCTCCGCCCACCACCCTTAGCACAATCACCTGGGAAAGGGGAAGGGCAAACCACCAGAAGTTATCAAGTCAGCTGGAGGAGCAGCAGCACTGTTCCCACCTGCCTTCAATTTACAGCAAATGAGACCCTGAACAGAGAAAGCAACACTTACTGGCAAAGACAATACCTGCTCCTGTACTACAGCTACAACTATTGCATCAGCAATGTCACCAGGTAAGGAGTTCAACTTAATTTTTCTGAGGCATAGACAGAAAAAGATACATGTGTCTCTAAACTAGGTAGGAAATTAGCTCCTTAAATGCAATAACAATGTAGTTATTAAAATCACATCAGTCACTGGCAAAGCCAGCAGACACAATGGTAACTCAGCAGCTAAGCACTAGATTGAGGCAGAACAGGAGGTTCCCAAGGCACAGGAGCCTCAATCAAACAAACAAACAAAGCATACCATTAAACCATCTTTCTACCCCCAAACACTCAAAACAAAATTACTGACCTGAAAAAAAGAAAGGTAAACAAAAAAAAAAGGCTGCATACAAGTGTTACTTTCTACCACACATGCTGCTGAACCTTGACTGGTCCTGAAGCTCTTACCTCAGGCAGACACCTCTTCCCAAAGGGCTGAGCCAGCTCAAAAGCTGCAAAGGACTCAAGCAAGAGCTGAGCACCAACACCAGAGAAACCCAAGAGCACAATGAGCTCCCTCAGCAGAGGCTGTGGCTCAAATAGCCCAAGGCTCCGCCCACCACCCTTAGCACAATCACCTGGGGAAGGGCAAACCACCAGAAGTTATCAAGTCAGCTGGAGGAGCAGCAGCACTGTTCCCACCTGCCTTCAATTTACAGCAAATGAGACCCTGAACAGAGAAAGCAACACTTACTGGCAAAGACAATACCTGCTCCTGTACTACAGCTACAACTCTTGCATCAGCAATGTCACCAGGTAAGGAGTTCAACTTAATTTTTCTGAGGCATAGACAGAAAAAGATACATGTGTCTCTAAACTAGGTAGGAAATTAGCTCCTTAAATGCAATAACAATGTAGTTATTAAAATCACATCAGTCACTGGCAAAGCCAGCAGACACAATGGTAACTCAGCAGCTAAGCACTAGATTGAGGCAGAACAGGAGGTTCCCAAGGCACAGGAGCCTCAATCAAACAAACAAACAAAGCATACCATTAAACCATCTTTCTACCCCCAAACACTCAAAACCAAATTACTGACCTGAAAAAAAGAAAGGTAAACAAAAAAAAAAGGCTGCATACAAGTGTTACTTTCTACCACACATGCTGCTGAACCTTGACTGGTCCTGAAGCTCTTACCTCAGGCAGACACCTCTTCCCAAAGGGCTGAGCCAGCTCAAAAGCTGCAAAGGACTCAAGCAAGAGCTGAGCACCAACACCAGAGAAACCCAAGAGCACAATGAGCTCCCTCAGCAGAGGCTGTGGCTCAAATAGCCCAAGGCTCCGCCCACCACCCTTAGCACAATCACCTGGGGAAGGGCAAACCACCAGAAGTTATCAAGTCAGCTGGAGGAGCAGCAGCACTGTTCCCACCTGCCTTCAATTTACAGCAAATGAGACCCTGAACAGAGAAAGCAACACTTACTGGCAAAGACAATACCTGCTCCTGTACTACAGCTACAACTATTGCATCAGCAATGTCACCAGGTAAGGAGTTCAACTTAATTTTTCTGAGGCATAGACAGAAAAAGATACATGTGTCTCTAAACTAGGTAGGAAATTAGCTCCTTAAATGCAATAACAATGTAGTTATTAAAATCACATCAGTCACTGGCAAAGCCAGCAGACACAATGGTAACTCAGCAGCTAAGCACTAGATTGAGGCAGAACAGGAGGTTCCCAAGGCACAGGAGCCTCAATCAAACAAACAAACAAAGCATACCATTAAACCATCTTTCTACCCCCAAACACTCAAAACCAAATTACTGACCTGAAAAAAAGAAAGGTAAACAAAAAAAAAAGGCTGCATACAAGTGTTACTTTCTACCACACATGCTGCTGAACCTTGACTGGTCCTGAAGCTCTTACCTCAGGCAGACACCTCTTCCCAAAGGGCTGAGCCAGCTCAAAAGCTGCAAAGGACTCAAGCAAGAGCTGAGCACCAACACCAGAGAAACCCAAGAGCACAATGAGCTCCCTCAGCAGAGGCTGTGGCTCAAATAGCCCAAGGCTCCGCCCACCACCCTTAGCACAATCACCTGGGGAAGGGCAAACCACCAGAAGTTATCAAGTCAGCTGGAGGAGCAGCAGCACTGTTCCCACCTGCCTTCAATTTACAGCAAATGAGACCCTGAACAGAGAAAGCAACACTTACTGGCAAAGACAATACCTGCTCCTGTACTACAGCTACAACTATTGCATCAGCAATGTCACCAGGTAAGGAGTTCAACTTAATTTTTCTGAGGCATAGACAGAAAAAGATACATGTGTCTCTAAACTAGGTAGGAAATTAGCTCCTTAAATGCAATAGCAATGTAGTTATTAAAATCACATCAGTCACTGGCAAAGCCAGCAGACACAATGGTAACTCAGCAGCTAAGCACTAGATTGAGGCAGAACAGGAGGTTCCCAAGGCACAGGAGCATCAAACAAACAAAGCATACCATTAAACCATCTTTCTACCCCCAAACACTCAAAACAAAATTACTGACCTGAAAAAAAGAAAGGTAAACAAAAAAAAAGGCTGCATAAAAGTGTTACTTTCTACCACACATGCTGCTGAACCTTGACTGGTCCTGAAGCTCTTACCTCAGGCAGACACCTCTTCCCAAAGGGCTGAGCCAGCTCAAAAGCTGCAAAGGACTCAAGCAAGAGCTGAGCACCAACACCAGAGAAACCCAAGAGCACAATGAGCTCCCTCAGCAGAGGCTGTGGCTCAAATAGCCCAAGGCTCCGCCCACCACCCTTAGCACAATCACCTGGGAAAGGGGAAGGGCAAACCACCAGAAGTTATCAAGTCAGCTGGAGGAGCAGCAGCACTGTTCCCACCTGCCTTCAATTTACAGCAAATGAGACCCTGAACAGAGAAAGCAACACTTACTGGCAAAGACAATACCTGCTCCTGTACTACAGCTACAACTCTTGCATCAGCAATGTCACCAGGTAAGGAGTTCAACTTAATTTTTCTGAGGCATAGACAGAAAAAGATACATGTGTCTCTAAACTAGGTAGGAAATTAGCTCCTTAAATGCAATAACAATGTAGTTATTAAAATCACATCAGTCACTGGCAAAGCCAGCAGACACAATGGTAACTCAGCAGCTAAGCACTAGATTGAGGCAGAACAGGAGGTGCCCAAGGCACAGGAGCCTCAATCAAACAAACAAAGCATACCATTAAACCATCTTTCTACCCCCAAACACTCAAAAGAAAATTACTGACCTGAAAAAAAAGAAAGGAAAACAAAAAAAAGGCTGCATAAAAGTGTTACTTTCTACCACACATGCTGCTGAACCTTGACTGGTCCTGAAGCTCTTACCTCAGGCAGACACCTCTTCCCAAAGGGCTGAGCCAGCTCAAAAGCTGCAAAGGTCTCAAGCAAGAGCTGAGCACCAACACCAGAGAAACCCAAGAGCACAATGAGCTCCCTCAGCAGAGGCTGTGGCTCAAATAGCCCAAGGCTCCGCCCACCACCCTTAGCACAATCACCTGGGGAAGGGAAAACCACCAGAAGTTATCAAGTCAGCTGGAGGAGCAGCAGCACTGTTCCCACCTGCCTTCAATTTACAGCAAATGAGACCCTGAACAGAGAAAGCAACACTTACTGGCAAAGACAATACCTGCTCCTGTACTACAGCTACAACTCTTGCATCAGCAATGTCACCAGGTAAGGAGTTCAACTTAATTTTTCTGAGGCATAGACAGAAAAAGATACATGTGTCTCTAAACTAGGTAGGAAATTAGCTCCTTAAATGCAATAACAATGTAGTTATTAAAATCACATCAGTCACTGGCAAAGCCAGCAGACACAATGGTAACTCAGCAGCTAAGCACTAGATTGAGGCAGAACAGGAGGTTCCCAAGGCACAGGAGCCTCAATCAAACAAACAAACAAAGCATACCATTAAACCATCTTTCTACCCCCAAACACTCAAAACAAAATTACTGACCTGAAAAAAAGAAAAGTAAACAAAAAAAAAGGCTGCATACAAGTGTTACTTTCTACCACACATGCTGCTGAACCTTGACTGGTCCTGAAGCTCTTACCTCAGGCAGACACCTCTTCCCAAAGGGCTGAGCCAGCTCAAAAGCTGCAAAGGACTCAAGCAAGAGCTGAGCACCAACACCAGAGAAACCCAAGAGCACAATGAGCTCCCTCAGCAGAGGCTGTGGCTCAAATAGCCCAAGGCTCCGCCCACCACCCTTAGCACAATCACCTGGGAAAGGGCAAACCACCAGAAGTTATCAAGTCAGCTGGAGGAGCAGCAGCACTGTTCCCACCTGCCTTCAATTTACAGCAAATGAGACCCTGAACAGAGAAAGCAACACTTACTGGCAAAGACAATACCTGCTCCTGTACTACAGCTACAACTCTTGCATCAGCAATGTCACCAGGTAAGGAGTTCAACTTAATTTTTCTGAGGCATAGACAGAAAAAGATACATGTGTCTCTAAACTAGGTAGGAAATTAGCTCCTTAAATGCAATAGCAATGTAGTTATTAAAATCACATCAGTCACTGGCAAAGCCAGCAGACACAATGGTAACTCAGCAGCTAAGCACTAGATTGAGGCAGAACAGGAGGTTCCCAAGGCACAGGAGCCTCAATCAAACAAACAAAGCATACCATTAAACCATCTTTCTACCCCCAAACACTCAAAACAAAATTACTGACCTGAAAAAAGAAAGGTAAACAAAAAAAAGGCTGCATACAAGTGTTACTTTCTACCACACATGCTGCTGAACCTTGACTGGTCCTGAAGCTCTTACCTCAGGCAGACACCTCTTCCCAAAGGGCTGAGCCAGCTCAAAAGCTGCAAAGGACTCAAGCAAGAGCTGAGCACCAACACCAGAGAAACCCAAGAGCACAATGAGCTCCCTCAGCAGAGGCTGTGGCTCAAATAGCCCAAGGCTCCGCCCACCACCCTTAGCACAATCACCTGGGAAAGGGGAAGGGCAAACCACCAGAAGTTATCAAGTCAGCTGGAGGAGCAGCAGCACTGTTCCCACCTGCCTTCAATTTACAGCAAATGAGACCCTGAACAGAGAAAGCAACACTTACTGGGAAAGACAATACCTGCTCCTGTACTACAGCTACAACTCTTGCATCAGCAATGTCACCAGGTAAGGAGTTCAACTTAATTTTTCTGAGGCATAGACAGAAAAAGATACATGTGTCTCTAAACTAGGTAGGAAATTAGCTCCTTAAATGCAATAGCAATGTAGTTATTAAAATCACATCAGTCACTGGCAAAGCCAGCAGACACAATGGTAACTCAGCAGCTAAGCACTAGATTGAGGCAGAACAGGAGGTTCCCAAGGCACAGGAGCCTCAATCAAACAAACAAACAAAGCATACCATTAAACCATCTTTCTACCCCCAGACACTCAAAATTACTGACCTGAAAAAAAAGAAAGGAAAACAAAAAAAAAGGCTGCATAAAAGTGTTACTTTCTACCACACATGCTGCTGAACCTTGACTGGTCCTGAAGCTCTTACCTCAGGCAGACACCTCTTCCCAAAGGGCTGAGCCAGCTCAAAAGCTGCAAAGGACTCAAGCAAGAGCTGAGCACCAACACCAGAGAAACCCAAGAGCACAATGAGCTCCCTCAGCAGAGGCTGTGGCTCAAATAGCCCAAGGCTCCGCCCACCACCCTTAGCACAATCACCTGGGAAAGGGCAAACCACCAGAAGTTATCAAGTCAGCTGGAGGAGCAGCAGCCACTGTTCCCACCTGCCTTCAATTTACAGCAAATGAGACCCTGAACAGAGAAAGCAACACTTACTGGCAAAGACAATACCTGCTCCTGTACTACAGCTACAACTCTTGCATCAGCAATGTCACCAGGTAAGGAGTTCAACTTAATTTTTCTGAGGCATAGACAGAAAAAGATACATGTGTCTCTAAACTAGGTAGGAAATTAGCTCCTTAAATGCAATAACAATGTAGTTATTAAAATCACATCAGTCACTGGCAAAGCCAGCAGACACAATGGTAACTCAGCAGCTAAGCACTAGATTGAGGCAGAACAGGAGGTTCCCAAGGCACAGGAGCCTCAATCAAACAAACAAAGCATACCATTAAACCATCTTTCTACCCCCAAACACTCAAAACAAAATTACTGACCTGAAAAAAGAAAGGTAAACAAAAAAAAAGGCTGCATACAAGTGTTACTTTCTACCACACATGCTGCTGAACCTTGACTGGTCCTGAAGCTCTTACCTCAGGCAGACACCTCTTCCCAAAGGGCTGAGCCAGCTCAAAAGCTGCAAAGGACTCAAGCAAGAGCTGAGCACCAACACCAGAGAAACCCAAGAGCACAATGAGCTCCCTCAGCAGAGGCTGTGGCTCAAATAGCCCAAGGCTCCGCCCACCACCCTTAGCACAATCACCTGGGAAAGGGGAAGGGCAAACCACCAGAAGTTATCAAGTCAGCTGGAGGAGCAGCAGCACTGTTCCCACCTGCCTTCAATTTACAGCAAATGAGACCCTGAACAGAGAAAGCAACACTTACTGGCAAAGACAATACCTGCTCCTGTACTACAGCTACAACTCTTGCATCAGCAATGTCACCAGGTAAGGAGTTCAACTTAATTTTTCTGAGGCATAGACAGAAAAAGATACATGTGTCTCTAAACTAGGTAGGAAATTAGCTCCTTAAATGCAATAGCAATGTAGTTATTAAAATCACATCAGTCACTAGCAAAGCCAGCAGACACAATGGTAACTCAGCAGCTAAGCACTAGATTGAGGCAGAACAGGAGGTTCCCAAGGCACAGGAGCCTCAAACAAACAAACAAAGCATACCATTAAACCATCTTTCTACCCCCAGACACTCAAAATTACTGACCTGAAAAAAAAGAAAGGAAAACAAAAAAAAAGGCTGCATAAAAGTGTTACTTTCTACCACACATGCTGCTGAACCTTGACTGGTCCTGAAGCTCTTACCTCAGGCAGACACCTCTTCCCAAAGGGCTGAGCCAGCTCAAAAGCTGCAAAGGACTCAAGCAAGAGCTGAGCACCAAAACCAGAGAAACCCAAGAGCACAATGAGCTCCCTCAGCAGAGGCTGTGGCTCAAATAGCCCAAGGCTCCGCCCACCACCCTTAGCACAATCACCTGGGAAAGGGGAAGGGCAAACCACCAGAAGTTATCAAGTCAGCTGGAGGAGCAGCAGCACTGTTCCCACCTGCCTTCAATTTACAGCAAATGAGACCCTGAACAGAGAAAGCAACACTTACTGGCAAAGACAATACCTGCTCCTGTACTACAGCTACAACTCTTGCATCAGCAATGTCACCAGGTAAGGAGTTCAACTTAATTTTTCTGAGGCATAGACAGAAAAAGATACATGTGTCTCTAAACTAGGTAGGAAATTAGCTCCTTAAATGCAATAACAATGTAGTTATTAAAATCACATCAGTCACTGGCAAAGCCAGCAGACACAATGGTAACTCAGCAGCTAAGCACTAGATTGAGGCAGAACAGGAGGTTCCCAAGGCACAGGAGCCTCAAACAAACAAACAAAGCATACCATTAAACCATCTTTCTACCCCCAAACACTCAAAACAAAATTACTGACCTGAAAAAAAAGAAAGGAAAACAAAAAAAAGGCTGCATAAAAGTGTTACTTTCTACCACACATGCTGCTGAACCTTGACTGGTCCTGAAGCTCTTACCTCAGGCAGACACCTCCTCCCAAAGGGCTGAGCCAGCTCAAAAGCTGCAAAGGACTCAAGCAAGAGCTGAGCACCAACACCAGAGAAACCCAAGAGCACAATAAGCTCCCTCAGCAGAGGCTGTGGCTCAAATAGCCCAAGGCTCCGCCCACCACCCTTAGCACAATCACCTGGGAAAGGGGAAGGGCAAACCACCAGAAGTTATCAAGTCAGCTGGAGGAGCAGCAGCACTGTTCCCACCTGCCTTCAATTTACAGCAAATGAGACCCTGAACAGAGAAAGCAACACTTACTGGCAAAGACAATACCTGCTCCTGTACTACAGCTACAACTCTTGCATCAGCAATGTCACCAGGTAAGGAGTTCAACTTAATTTTTCTGAGGCATAGACAGAAAAAGATACATGTGTCTCTAAACTAGGTAGGAAATTAGCTCCTTAAATGCAATAACGATGTAGTTATTAAAATCACATCAGTCACTGGCAAAGCCAGCAGACACAATGGTAACTCAGCAGCTAAGCACTAGATTGAGGCAGAACAGGAGGTTCCCAAGGCACAGGAGCCTCAATCAAACAAACAAACAAAGCATACCATTAAACCATCTTTCTACCCCCAAACACTCAAAACAAAATTACTGACCTGAAAAAAAGAAAGGTAAACAAAAAAAAAGGCTGCATAAAAGTGTTACTTTCTACCACACATGCTGCTGAACCTTGACTGGTCCTGAAGCTCTTACCTCAGGCAGACACCTCTTCCCAAAGGGCTGAGCCAGCTCAAAAGCTGCAAAGGACTCAAGCAAGAGCTGAGCACCAACACCAGAGAAACCCAAGAGCACAATGAGCTCCCTCAGCAGAGGCTGTGGCTCAAATAGCCCAAGGCTCCGCCCACCACCCTTAGCACAATCACCTGGGGAAGGGCAAACCACCAGAAGTTATCAAGTCAGCTGGAGGAGCAGCAGCACTGTTCCCACCTGCCTTCAATTTACAGCAAATGAGACCCTGAACAGAGAAAGCAACACTTACTGGCAAAGACAATACCTGCTCCTGTACTACAGCTACAACTCTTGCATCAGCAATGTCACCAGGTAAGGAGTTCAACTTAATTTTTCTGAGGCATAGACAGAAAAAGATACATGTGTCTCTAAACTAGGTAGGAAATTAGCTCCTTAAATGCAATAACAATGTAGTTATTAAAATCACATCAGTCACTGGCAAAGCCAGCAGACACAATGGTAACTCAGCAGCTAAGCACTAGATTGAGGCAGAACAGGAGGTTCCCAAGGCACAGGAGCCTCAATCAAACAAACAAACAAAGCATACCATTAAACCATCTTTCTACCCCCAAACACTCAAAACCAAATTACTGACCTGAAAAAAAGAAAGGTAAACAAAAAAAAAAGGCTGCATACAAGTGTTACTTTCTACCACACATGCTGCTGAACCTTGACTGGTCCTGAAGCTCTTACCTCAGGCAGACACCTCTTCCCAAAGGGCTGAGCCAGCTCAAAAGCTGCAAAGGACTCAAGCAAGAGCTGAGCACCAACACCAGAGAAACCCAAGAGCACAATGAGCTCCCTCAGCAGAGGCTGTGGCTCAAATAGCCCAAGGCTCCGCCCACCACCCTTAGCACAATCACCTGGGGAAGGGCAAACCACCAGAAGTTATCAAGTCAGCTGGAGGAGCAGCAGCACTGTTCCCACCTGCCTTCAATTTACAGCAAATGAGACCCTGAACAGAGAAAGCAACACTTACTGGCAAAGACAATACCTGCTCCTGTACTACAGCTACAACTCTTGCATCAGCAATGTCACCAGGTAAGGAGTTCAACTTAATTTTTCTGAGGCATAGACAGAAAAAGATACATGTGTCTCTAAACTAGGTAGGAAATTAGCTCCTTAAATGCAATAACAATGTAGTTATTAAAATCACATCAGTCACTGGCAAAGCCAGCAGACACAATGGTAACTCAGCAGCTAAGCACTAGATTGAGGCAGAACAGGAGGTTCCCAAGGCACAGGAGCCTCAATCAAACAAACAAAGCATACCATTAAACCATCTTTCTACCCCCAAACACTCAAAACAAAATTACTGACCTGAAAAAAAGAAAGGAAAACAAAAAAAAAGGCTGCATAAAAGTGTTACTTTCTACCACACATGCTGCTGAACCTTGACTGGTCCTGAAGCTCTAACCTCAGGCAGACACCTCTTCCCAAAGGGCTGAGCCAGCTCAAAAGCTGCAAAGGTCTCAAGCAAGAGCTGAGCACCAACACCAGAGAAACCCAAGAGCACAATGAGCTCCCTCAGCAGAGGCTGTGGCTCAAATAGCCCAAGGCTCCGCCCACCACCCTTAGCACAATCACCTGGGGAAGGGCAAACCACCAGAAGTTATCAAGTCAGCTGGAGGAGCAGCAGCACTGTTCCCACCTGCCTTCAATTTACAGCAAATGAGACCCTGAACAGAGAAAGCAACACTTACTGGCAAAGACAATACCTGCTCCTGTACTACAGCTACAACTATTGCATCAGCAATGTCACCAGGTAAGGAGTTCAACTTAATTTTTCTGAGGCATAGACAGAAAAAGATACATGTGTCTCTAAACTAGGTAGGAAATTAGCTCCTTAAATGCAATAACAATGTAGTTATTAAAATCACATCAGTCACTGGCAAAGCCAGCAGACACAATGGTAACTCAGCAGCTAAGCACTAGATTGAGGCAGAACAGGAGGTTCCCAAGGCACAGGAGCCTCAATCAAACAAACAAACAAAGCATACCATTAAACCATCTTTCTACCCCCAAACACTCAAAACCAAATTACTGACCTGAAAAAAAGAAAGGTAAACAAAAAAAAAAGGCTGCATACAAGTGTTACTTTCTACCACACATGCTGCTGAACCTTGACTGGTCCTGAAGCTCTTACCTCAGGCAGACACCTCTTCCCAAAGGGCTGAGCCAGCTCAAAAGCTGCAAAGGACTCAAGCAAGAGCTGAGCACCAACACCAGAGAAACCCAAGAGCACAATGAGCTCCCTCAGCAGAGGCTGTGGCTCAAATAGCCCAAGGCTCCGCCCACCACCCTTAGCACAATCACCTGGGGAAGGGCAAACCACCAGAAGTTATCAAGTCAGCTGGAGGAGCAGCAGCACTGTTCCCACCTGCCTTCAATTTACAGCAAATGAGACCCTGAACAGAGAAAGCAACACTTACTGGCAAAGACAATACCTGCTCCTGTACTACAGCTACAACTCTTGCATCAGCAATGTCACCAGGTAAGGAGTTCAACTTAATTTTTCTGAGGCTTAGACAGAAAAAGATACATGTGTCTCTAAACTAGGTAGGAAATTAGCTCCTTAAATGCAATAACAATGTAGTTATTAAAATCACATCAGTCACTGGCAAAGCCAGCAGACACAATGGTAACTCAGCAGCTAAGCACTAGATTGAGGCAGAACAGGAGGTTCCCAAGGCACAGGAGCCTCAATCAAACAAACAAAGCATACCATTAAACCATCTTTCTACCCCCAAACACTCAAAACAAAATTACTGACCTGAAAAAAAGAAAGGTAAACAAAAAAAAAGGCTGCATACAAGTGTTACTTTCTACCACACATGCTGCTGAACCTTGACTGGTCCTGAAGCTCTTACCTCAGGCAGACACCTCTTCCCAAAGGGCTGAGCCAGCTCAAAAGCTGCAAAGGACTCAAGCAAGAGCTGAGCACCAACACCAGAGAAACCCAAGAGCACAATGAGCTCCCTCAGCAGAGGCTGTGGCTCAAATAGCCCAAGGCTCCGCCCACCACCCTTAGCACAATCACCTGGGAAAGGGGAAGGGCAAACCACCAGAAGTTATCAAGTCAGCTGGAGGAGCAGCAGCACTGTTCCCACCTGCCTTCAATTTACAGCAAATGAGACCCTGAACAGAGAAAGCAACACTTACTGGCAAAGACAATACCTGCTCCTGTACTACAGCTACAACTCTTGCATCAGCAATGTCACCAGGTAAGGAGTTCAACTTAATTTTTCTGAGGCATAGACAGAAAAAGATACATGTGTCTCTAAACTAGGTAGGAAATTAGCTCCTTAAATGCAATAGCAATGTAGTTATTAAAATCACATCAGTCACTGGCAAAGCCAGCAGACACAATGGTAACTCAGCAGCTAAGCACTAGATTGAGGCAGAACAGGAGGTTCCCAAGGCACAGGAGCCTCAATCAAACAAACAAACAAAGCATACCATTAAACCATCTTTCTACCCCCAAACACTCAAAACAAAATTACTGACCTGAAAAAAAAGAAAGGAAAACAAAAAAAAAGGCTGCATACAAGTGTTACTTTCTACCACACATGCTGCTGAACCTTGACTGGTCCTGAAGCTCTTACCTCAGGCAGACACCTCTTCCCAAAGGGCTGAGCCAGCTCAAAAGCTGCAAAGGACTCAAGCAAGAGCTGAGCACCAACACCAGAGAAACCCAAGAGCACAATGAGCTCCCTCAGCAGAGGCTGTGGCTCAAATAGCCCAAGGCTCCGCCCACCACCCTTAGCACAATCACCTGGGGAAGGGCAAACCACCAGAAGTTATCAAGTCAGCTGGAGGAGCAGCAGCACTGTTCCCACCTGCCTTCAATTTACAGCAAATGAGACCCTGAACAGAGAAAGCAACACTTACTGGCAAAGACAATACCTGCTCCTGTACTACAGCTACAACTCTTGCATCAGCAATGTCACCAGGTAAGGAGTTCAACTTAATTTTTCTGAGGCTTAGACAGAAAAAGATACATGTGTCTCTAAACTAGGTAGGAAATTAGCTCCTTAAATGCAATAGCAATGTAGTTATTAAAATCACATCAGTCACTGGCAAAGCCAGCAGACACAATGGTAACTCAGCAGCTAAGCACTAGATTGAGGCAGAACAGGAGGTTCCCAAGGCACAGGAGCCTCAATCAAACAAACAAAGCATACCATTAAACCATCTTTCTACCCCCAAACACTCAAAACAAAATTACTGACCTGAAAAAAAGAAAAGTAAACAAAAAAAAAGGCTGCATACAAGTGTTACTTTCTACCACACATGCTGCTGAACCTTGACTGGTCCTGAAGCTCTTACCTCAGGCAGACACCTCTTCCCAAAGGGCTGAGCCAGCTCAAAAGCTGCAAAGGACTCAAGCAAGAGCTGAGCACCAACACCAGAGAAACCCAAGAGCACAATGAGCTCCCTCAGCAGAGGCTGTGGCTCAAATAGCCCAAGGCTCCGCCCACCACCCTTAGCACAATCACCTGGGAAAGGGGAAGGGCAAACCACCAGAAGTTATCAAGTCAGCTGGAGGAGCAGCAGCACTGTTCCCACCTGCCTTCAATTTACAGCAAATGAGACCCTGAACAGAGAAAGCAACACTTACTGGCAAAGACAATACCTGCTCCTGTACTACAGCTACAACTCTTGCATCAGCAATGTCACCAGGTAAGGAGTTCAACTTAATTTTTCTGAGGCATAGACAGAAAAAGATACATGTGTCTCTAAACTAGGTAGGAAATTAGCTCCTTAAATGCAATAGCAATGTAGTTATTAAAATCACATCAGTCACTGGCAAAGCCAGCAGACACAATGGTAACTCAGCAGCTAAGCACTAGATTGAGGCAGAACAGGAGGTTCCCAAGGCACAGGAGCCTCAATCAAACAAACAAACAAAGCATACCATTAAACCATCTTTCTACCCCCAGACACTCAAAATTACTGACCTGAAAAAAAAGAAAGGAAAACAAAAAAAAAGGCTGCATAAGTGTTACTTTCTACCACACATGCTGCTGAACCTTGACTGGTCCTGAAGCTCTTACCTCAGGCAGACACCTCTTCCCAAAGGGCTGAGCCAGCTCAAAAGCTGCAAAGGACTCAAGCAAGAGCTGAGCACCAACACCAGAGAAACCCAAGAGCACAATGAGCTCCCTCAGCAGAGGCTGTGGCTCAAATAGCCCAAGGCTCCGCCCACCACCCTTAGCACAATCACCTGGGGAAGGGCAAACCACCAGAAGTTATCAAGTCAGCTGGAGGAGCAGCAGCACTGTTCCCACCTGCCTTCAATTTACAGCAAATGAGACCCTGAACAGAGAAAGCAACACTTACTGGCAAAGACAATACCTGCTCCTGTACTACAGCTACAACTCTTGCATCAGCAATGTCACCAGGTAAGGAGTTCAACTTAATTTTTCTGAGGCTTAGACAGAAAAAGATACATGTGTCTCTAAACTAGGTAGGAAATTAGCTCCTTAAATGCAATAGCAATGTAGTTATTAAAATCACATCAGTCACTGGCAAAGCCAGCAGACACAATGGTAACTCAGCAGCTAAGCACTAGATTGAGGCAGAACAGGAGGTTCCCAAGGCACAGGAGCCTCAATCAAACAAACAAAGCATACCATTAAACCATCTTTCTACCCCCAAACACTCAAAACAAAATTACTGACCTGAAAAAAAGAAAAGTAAACAAAAAAAAAGGCTGCATACAAGTGTTACTTTCTACCACACATGCTGCTGAACCTTGACTGGTCCTGAAGCTCTTACCTCAGGCAGACACCTCTTCCCAAAGGGCTGAGCCAGCTCAAAAGCTGCAAAGGACTCAAGCAAGAGCTGAGCACCAACACCAGAGAAACCCAAGAGCACAATGAGCTCCCTCAGCAGAGGCTGTGGCTCAAATAGCCCAAGGCTCCGCCCACCACCCTTAGCACAATCACCTGGGAAAGGGCAAACCACCAGAAGTTATCAAGTCAGCTGGAGGAGCAGCAGCACTGTTCCCACCTGCCTTCAATTTACAGCAAATGAGACCCTGAACAGAGAAAGCAACACTTACTGGCAAAGACAATACCTGCTCCTGTACTACAGCTACAACTCTTGCATCAGCAATGTCACCAGGTAAGGAGTTCAACTTAATTTTTCTGAGGCATAGACAGAAAAAGATACATGTGTCTCTAAACTAGGTAGGAAATTAGCTCCTTAAATGCAATAGCAATGTAGTTATTAAAATCACATCAGTCACTGGCAAAGCCAGCAGACACAATGGTAACTCAGCAGCTAAGCACTAGATTGAGGCAGAACAGGAGGTTCCCAAGGCACAGGAGCCTCAATCAAACAAACAAACAAAGCATACCATTAAACCATCTTTCTACCCCCAAACACTCAAAACAAAATTACTGACCTGAAAAAAAGAAAGGTAAACAAAAAAAAAGGCTGCATACAAGTGTTACTTTCTACCACACATGCTGCTGAACCTTGACTGGTCCTGAAGCTCTTACCTCAGGCAGACACCTCTTCCCAAAGGGCTGAGCCAGCTCAAAAGCTGCAAAGGACTCAAGCAAGAGCTGAGCACCAACACCAGAGAAACCCAAGAGCACAATGAGCTCCCTCAGCAGAGGCTGTGGCTCAAATAGCCCAAGGCTCCGCCCACCACCCTTAGCACAATCACCTGGGAAAGGGGAAGGGCAAACCACCAGAAGTTATCAAGTCAGCTGGAGGAGCAGCAGCACTGTTCCCACCTGCCTTCAATTTACAGCAAATGAGACCCTGAACAGAGAAAGCAACACTTACTGGCAAAGACAATACCTGCTCCTGTACTACAGCTACAACTCTTGCATCAGCAATGTCACCAGGTAAGGAGTTCAACTTAATTTTTCTGAGGCATAGACAGAAAAAGATACATGTGTCTCTAAACTAGGTAGGAAATTAGCTCCTTAAATGCAATAGCAATGTAGTTATTAAAATCACATCAGTCACTGGCAAAGCCAGCAGACACAATGGTAACTCAGCAGCTAAGCACTAGATTGAGGCAGAACAGGAGGTTCCCAAGGCACAGGAGCCTCAATCAAACAAACAAACAAAGCATACCATTAAACCATCTTTCTACCCCCAGACACTCAAAATTACTGACCTGAAAAAAAAGAAAGGAAAACAAAAAAAAAGGCTGCATAAGTGTTACTTTCTACCACACATGCTGCTGAACCTTGACTGGTCCTGAAGCTCTTACCTCAGGCAGACACCTCTTCCCAAAGGGCTGAGCCAGCTCAAAAGCTGCAAAGGACTCAAGCAAGAGCTGAGCACCAACACCAGAGAAACCCAAGAGCACAATGAGCTCCCTCAGCAGAGGCTGTGGCTCAAATAGCCCAAGGCTCCGCCCACCACCCTTAGCACAATCACCTGGGGAAGGGCAAACCACCAGAAGTTATCAAGTCAGCTGGAGGAGCAGCAGCACTGTTCCCACCTGCCTTCAATTTACAGCAAATGAGACCCTGAACAGAGAAAGCAACACTTACTGGCAAAGACAATACCTGCTCCTGTACTACAGCTACAACTCTTGCATCAGCAATGTCACCAGGTAAGGAGTTCAACTTAATTTTTCTGAGGCATAGACAGAAAAAGATACATGTGTCTCTAAACTAGGTAGGAAATTAGCTCCTTAAATGCAATAGCAATGTAGTTATTAAAATCACATCAGTCACTGGCAAAGCCAGCAGACACAATGGTAACTCAGCAGCTAAGCACTAGATTGAGGCAGAACAGGAGGTTCCCAAGGCACAGGAGCCTCAATCAAACAAACAAAGCATACCATTAAACCATCTTTCTACCCCCAAACACTCAGAAGAAAATTACTGACCTGAAAAAAAAGAAAGGAAAACAAAAAAAAGGCTGCATACAAGTGTTACTTTCTACCACACATGCTGCTGAACCTTGACTGGTCCTGAAGCTCTTACCTCAGGCAGACACCTCCTCCCAAAGGGCTGAGCCAGCTCAAAAGCTGCAAAGGACTCAAGCAAGAGCTGAGCACCAACACCAGAGAAACCCAAGAGCACAATAAGCTCCCTCAGCAGAGGCTGTGGCTCAAATAGCCCAAGCCTCCACCCACCACCCTTAGCACAATCACCTGGGAAAGGGGAAGGGCAAACCACCAGAAGTTATCAAGTCAGCTGGAGGAGCAGCAGCACTGTTCCCACCTGCCTTCAATTTACAGCAAATGAGACCCTGAACAGAGAAAGCAACACTTACTGGCAAAGACAATACCTGCTCCTGTACTACAGCTACAACTCTTGCATCAGCAATGTCACCAGGTAAGGAGTTCAACTTAATTTTTCTGAGGCATAGACAGAAAAAGATACATGTGTCTCTAAACTAGGTAGGAAATTAGCTCCTTAAATGCAATAACAATGTAGTTATTAAAATCACATCAGTCACTGGCAAAGCCAGCAGACACAATGGTAACTCAGCAGCTAAGCACTAGATTGAGGCAGAACAGGAGGTTCCCGAGGCACAGGAGCCTCAATCAAACAAACAAAGCATACCATTAAACCATCTTTCTACCCCCAAACACTCAAAAGAAAATTACTGACCTGAAAAAAAAGAAAGGAAAACAAAAAAAAGGCTGCATAAAAGTGTTACTTTCTACCACACATGCTGCTGAACCTTGACTGGTCCTGAAGCTCTTACCTCAGGCAGACACCTCTTCCCAAAGGGCTGAGCCAGCTCAAAAGCTGCAAAGGTCTCAAGCAAGAGCTGAGCACCAACACCAGAGAAACCCAAGAGCACAATGAGCTCCCTCAGCAGAGGCTGTGGCTCAAATAGCCCAAGGCTCCGCCCACCACCCTTAGCACAATCACCTGGGGAAGGGCAAACCACCAGAAGTTATCAAGTCAGCTGGAGGAGCAGCAGCACTGTTCCCACCTGCCTTCAATTTACAGCAAATGAGACCCTGAACAGAGAAAGCAACACTTACTGGCAAAGACAATACCTGCTCCTGTACTACAGCTACAACTCTTGCATCAGCAATGTCACCAGGTAAGGAGTTCAACTTAATTTTTCTGAGGCTTAGACAGAAAAAGATACATGTGTCTCTAAACTAGGTAGGAAATTAGCTCCTTAAATGCAATAGCAATGTAGTTATTAAAATCACATCAGTCACTGGCAAAGCCAGCAGACACAATGGTAACTCAGCAGCTAAGCACTAGATTGAGGCAGAACAGGAGGTTCCCAAGGCACAGGAGCCTCAATCAAACAAACAAAGCATACCATTAAACCATCTTTCTACCCCCAGACACTCAAAATTACTGACCTGAAAAAAAAGAAAGGAAAACAAAAAAAAAGGCTGCATAAAAGTGTTACTTTCTACCACACATGCTGCTGAACCTTGACTGGTCCTGAAGCTCTTACCTCAGGCAGACACCTCTTCCCAAAGGGCTGAGCCAGCTCAAAAGCTGCAAAGGACTCAAGCAAGAGCTGAGCACCAACACCAGAGAAACCCAAGAGCACAATGAGCTCCCTCAGCAGAGGCTGTGGCTCAAATAGCCCAAGGCTCCGCCCACCACCCTTAGCACAATCACCTGGGAAAGGGCAAACCACCAGAAGTTATCAAGTCAGCTGGAGGAGCAGCAGCACTGTTCCCACCTGCCTTCAATTTACAGCAAATGAGACCCTGAACAGAGAAAGCAACACTTACTGGCAAAGACAATACCTGCTCCTGTACTACAGCTACAACTATTGCATCAGCAATGTCACCAGGTAAGGAGTTCAACTTAATTTTTCTGAGGCATAGACAGAAAAAGATACATGTGTCTCTAAACTAGGTAGGAAATTAGCTCCTTAAATGCAATAACAATGTAGTTATTAAAATCACATCAGTCACTGGCAAAGCCAGCAGACACAATGGTAACTCAGCAGCTAAGCACTAGATTGAGGCAGAACAGGAGGTTCCCGAGGCACAGGAGCCTCAATCAAACAAACAAAGCATACCATTAAACCATCTTTCTACCCCCAAACACTCAAAAGAAAATTACTGACCTGAAAAAAAAGAAAGGAAAACAAAAAAAAGGCTGCATAAAAGTGTTACTTTCTACCACACATGCTGCTGAACCTTGACTGGTCCTGAAGCTCTTACCTCAGGCAGACACCTCTTCCCAAAGGGCTGAGCCAGCTCAAAAGCTGCAAAGGTCTCAAGCAAGAGCTGAGCACCAACACCAGAGAAACCCAAGAGCACAATGAGCTCCCTCAGCAGAGGCTGTGGCTCAAATAGCCCAAGGCTCCGCCCACCACCCTTAGCACAATCACCTGGGAAAGGGGAAGGGCAAACCACCAGAAGTTATCAAGTCAGCTGGAGGAGCAGCAGCACTGTTCCCACCTGCCTTCAATTTACAGCAAATGAGACCCTGAACAGAGAAAGCAACACTTACTGGCAAAGACAATACCTGCTCCTGTACTACAGCTACAACTCTTGCATCAGCAATGTCACCAGGTAAGGAGTTCAACTTAATTTTTCTGAGGCTTAGACAGAAAAAGATATATGTGTCTCTAAACTAGGTAGGAAATTAGCTCCTTAAATGCAATAACAATGTAGTTATTAAAATCACATCAGTCACTGGCAAAGCCAGCAGACACAATGGTAACTCAGCAGCTAAGCACTAGATTGAGGCAGAACAGGAGGTTCCCAAGGCACAGGAGCCTCAATCAAACAAACAAAGCATACCATTAAACCATCTTTCTACCCCCAAACACTCAAAACCAAATTACTGACCTGAAAAAAAGAAAGGAAAACAAAAAAAAGGCTGCATACAAGTGTTACTTTCTACCACACATGCTGCTGAACCTTGACTGGTCCTGAAGCTCTTACCTCAGGCAGACACCTCCTCCCAAAGGGCTGAGCCAGCTCAAAAGCTGCAAAGGACTCAAGCAAGAGCTGAGCACCAACACCAGAGAAACCCAAGAGCACAATAAGCTCCCTCAGCAGAGGCTGTGGCTCAAATAGCCCAAGCCTCCACCCACCACCCTTAGCACAATCACCTGGGAAAGGGGAAGGGCAAACCACCAGAAGTTATCAAGTCAGCTGGAGGAGCAGCAGCACTGTTCCCACCTGCCTTCAATTTACAGCAAATGAGACCCTGAACAGAGAAAGCAACACTTACTGGCAAAGACAATACCTGCTCCTGTACTACAGCTACAACTCTTGCATCAGCAATGTCACCAGGTAAGGAGTTCAACTTAATTTTTCTGAGGCATAGACAGAAAAAGATACATGTGTCTCTAAACTAGGTAGGAAATTAGCTCCTTAAATGCAATAACAATGTAGTTATTAAAATCACATCAGTCACTGGCAAAGCCAGCAGACACAATGGTAACTCAGCAGCTAAGCACTAGATTGAGGCAGAACAGGAGGTTCCCAAGGCACAGGAGCCTCAATCAAACAAACAAAGCATACCATTAAACCATCTTTCTACCCCCAGACACTCAAAACAAAATTACTGACCTGAAAAAAAGAAAGGTAAACAAAAAAAAAGGCTGCATAAAAGTGTTACTTTCTACCACACATGCTGCTGAACCTTGACTGGTCCTGAAGCTCTTACCTCAGGCAGACACCTCTTCCCAAAGGGCTGAGCCAGCTCAAAAGCTGCAAAGGTCTCAAGCAAGAGCTGAGCACCAACACCAGAGAAACCCAAGAGCACAATGAGCTCCCTCAGCAGAGGCTGTGGCTCAAATAGCCCAAGGCTCCACCCACCACCCTTAGCACAATCACCTGGGGAAGGGCAAACCACCAGAAGTTATCAAGTCAGCTGGAGGAGCAGCAGCACTGTTCCCACCTGCCTTCAATTTACAGCAAATGAGACCCTGAACAGAGAAAGCAACACTTACTGGCAAAGACAATACCTGCTCCTGTACTACAGCTACAACTATTGCATCACCAATGTCACCAGGTAAGGAGTTCAACTTAATTTTTCTGAGGCTTAGACAGAAAAAGATACATGTGTCTCTAAACTAGGTAGGAAATTAGCTCCTTAAATGCAATAACAATGTAGTTATTAAAATCACATCAGTCACTGGCAAAGCCAGCAGACACAATGGTAACTCAGCAGCTAAGCACTAGATTGAGGCAGAACAGGAGGTTCCCAAGGCACAGGAGCCTCAATCAAACAAACAAACAAAGCATACCATTAAACCATCTTTCTACCCCCAAACACTCAAAACAAAATTACTGACCTGAAAAAAAGAAAGGTAAACAAAAAAAAAGGCTGCATACAAGTGTTACTTTCTACCACACATGCTGCTGAACCTTGACTGGTCCTGAAGCTCTTACCTCAGGCAGACACCTCCTCCCAAAGGGCTGAGCCAGCTCAAAAGCTGCAAAGGACTCAAGCAAGAGCTGAGCACCAACACCAGAGAAACCCAAGAGCACAATGAGCTCCCTCAGCAGAGGCTGTGGCTCAAATAGCCCAAGGCTCCGCCCACCACCCTTAGCACAATCACCTGGGAAAGGGGAAGGGCAAACCACCAGAAGTTATCAAGTCAGCTGGAGGAGCAGCAGCACTGTTCCCACCTGCCTTCAATTTACAGCAAATGAGACCCTGAACAGAGAAAGCAACACTTACTGGCAAAGACAATACCTGCTCCTGTACTACAGCTACAACTATTGCATCAGCAATGTCACCAGGTAAGGAGTTCAACTTAATTTTTCTGAGGCATAGACAGAAAAAGATACATGTGTCTCTAAACTAGGTAGGAAATTAGCTCCTTAAATGCAATAGCAATGTAGTTATTAAAATCACATCAGTCACTGGCAAAGCCAGCAGACACAATGGTAACTCAGCAGCTAAGCACTAGATTGAGGCAGAACAGGAGGTTCCCAAGGCACAGGAGCCTCAATCAAACAAACAAAGCATACCATTAAACCATCTTTCTACCCCCAGACACTCAAAATTACTGACCTGAAAAAAAAGAAAGGAAAACAAAAAAAAAGGCTGCATAAAAGTGTTACTTTCTACCACACATGCTGCTGAACCTTGACTGGTCCTGAAGCTCTTACCTCAGGCAGACACCTCTTCCCAAAGGGCTGAGCCAGCTCAAAAGCTGCAAAGGACTCAAGCAAGAGCTGAGCACCAACACCAGAGAAACCCAAGAGCACAATGAGCTCCCTCAGCAGAGGCTGTGGCTCAAATAGCCCAAGGCTCCGCCCACCACCCTTAGCACAATCACCTGGGAAAGGGCAAACCACCAGAAGTTATCAAGTCAGCTGGAGGAGCAGCAGCACTGTTCCCACCTGCCTTCAATTTACAGCAAATGAGACCCTGAACAGAGAAAGCAACACTTACTGGCAAAGACAATACCTGCTCCTGTACTACAGCTACAACTATTGCATCAGCAATGTCACCAGGTAAGGAGTTCAACTTAATTTTTCTGAGGCATAGACAGAAAAAGATACATGTGTCTCTAAACTAGGTAGGAAATTAGCTCCTTAAATGCAATAGCAATGTAGTTATTAAAATCACATCAGTCACTGGCAAAGCCAGCAGACACAATGGTAACTCAGCAGCTAAGCACTAGATTGAGGCAGAACAGGAGGTTCCCAAGGCACAGGAGCCTCAATCAAACAAACAAACAAAGCATACCATTAAACCATCTTTCTACCCCCAGACACTCAAAACCAAATTACTGACCTGAAAAAAGAAAGGAAAACAAAAAAAAGGCTGCATAAAAGTGTTACTTTCTACCACACATGCTGCTGAACCTTGACTGGTCCTGAAGCTCTTACCTCAGGCAGACACCTCTTCCCAAAGGGCTGAGCCAGCTCAAAAGCTGCAAAGGACTCAAGCAAGAGCTGAGCACCAACACCAGAGAAACCCAAGAGCACAATAAGCTCCCTCAGCAGAGGCTGTGGCTCAAATAGCCCAAGCCTCCACCCACCACCCTTAGCACAATCACCTGGGAAAGGGGAAGGGCAAACCACCAGAAGTTATCAAGTCAGCTGGAGGAGCAGCAGCACTGTTCCCACCTGCCTTCAATTTACAGCAAATGAGACCCTGAACAGAGAAAGCAACACTTACTGGCAAAGACAATACCTGCTCCTGTACTACAGCTACAACTCTTGCATCAGCAATGTCACCAGGTAAGGAGTTCAACTTAATTTTTCTGAGGCATAGACAGAAAAAGATACATGTGTCTCTAAACTAGGTAGGAAATTAGCTCCTTAAATGCAATAACAATGTAGTTATTAAAATCACATCAGTCACTGGCAAAGCCAGCAGACACAATGGTAACTCAGCAGCTAAGCACTAGATTGAGGCAGAACAGGAGGTTCCCAAGGCACAGGAGCCTCAATCAAACAAACAAACAAAGCATACCATTAAACCATCTTTCTACCCCCAAACACTCAAAACAAAATTACTGACCTGAAAAAAAGAAAGGTAAACAAAAAAAAAAGGCTGCATACAAGTGTTACTTTCTACCACACATGCTGCTGAACCTTGACTGGTCCTGAAGCTCTTACCTCAGGCAGACACCTCTTCCCAAAGGGCTGAGCCAGCTCAAAAGCTGCAAAGGACTCAAGCAAGAGCTGAGCACCAACACCAGAGAAACCCAAGAGCACAATGAGCTCCCTCAGCAGAGGCTGTGGCTCAAATAGCCCAAGGCTCCACCCACCACCCTTAGCACAATCACCTGGGAAAGGGCAAACCACCAGAAGTTATCAAGTCAGCTGGAGGAGCAGCAGCACTGTTCCCACCTGCCTTCAATTTACAGCAAATGAGACCCTGAACAGAGAAAGCAACACTTACTGGCAAAGACAATACCTGCTCCTGTACTACAGCTACAACTCTTGCATCAGCAATGTCACCAGGTAAGGAGTTCAACTTAATTTTTCTGAGGCATAGACAGAAAAAGATACATGTGTCTCTAAACTAGGTAGGAAATTAGCTCCTTAAATGCAATAACAATGTAGTTATTAAAATCACATCAGTCACTGGCAAAGCCAGCAGACACAATGGTAACTCAGCAGCTAAGCACTAGATTGAGGCAGAACAGGAGGTTCCCAAGGCACAGGAGCCTCAATCAAACAAACAAAGCATACCATTAAACCATCTTTCTACCCCCAAACACTCAAAACAAAATTACTGACCTGAAAAAAAGAAAGGTAAACAAAAAAAAAAGGCTGCATAAAAGTGTTACTTTCTACCACACATGCTGCTGAACCTTGACTGGTCCTGAAGCTCTTACCTCAGGCAGACACCTCTTCCCAAAGGGCTGAGCCAGCTCAAAAGCTGCAAAGGTCTCAAGCAAGAGCTGAGCACCAACACCAGAGAAACCCAAGAGCACAATGAGCTCCCTCAGCAGAGGCTGTGGCTCAAATAGCCCAAGGCTCCGCCCACCACCCTTAGCACAATCACCTGGGGAAGGGCAAACCACCAGAAGTTATCAAGTCAGCTGGAGGAGCAGCAGCACTGTTCCCACCTGCCTTCAATTTACAGCAAATGAGACCCTGAACAGAGAAAGCAACACTTACTGGCAAAGACAATACCTGCTCCTGTACTACAGCTACAACTCTTGCATCAGCAATGTCACCAGGTAAGGAGTTCAACTTAATTTTTCTGAGGCATAGACAGAAAAAGATACATGTGTCTCTAAACTAGGTAGGAAATTAGCTCCTTAAATGCAATAACAATGTAGTTATTAAAATCACATCAGTCACTGGCAAAGCCAGCAGACACAATGGTAACTCAGCAGCTAAGCACTAGATTGAGGCAGAACAGGAGGTTCCCAAGGCACAGGAGCCTCAATCAAACAAACAAAGCATACCATTAAACCATCTTTCTACCCCCAAACACTCAAAACAAAATTACTGACCTGAAAAAAAGAAAGGTAAACAAAAAAAAAAGGCTGCATACAAGTGTTACTTTCTACCACACATGCTGCTGAACCTTGACTGGTCCTGAAGCTCTTACCTCAGGCAGACACCTCTTCCCAAAGGGCTGAGCCAGCTCAAAAGCTGCAAAGGACTCAAGCAAGAGCTGAGCACCAACACCAGAGAAACCCAAGAGCACAATGAGCTCCCTCAGCAGAGGCTGTGGCTCAAATAGCCCAAGGCTCCGCCCACCACCCTTAGCACAATCACCTGGGGAAGGGCAAACCACCAGAAGTTATCAAGTCAGCTGGAGGAGCAGCAGCACTGTTCCCACCTGCCTTCAATTTACAGCAAATGAGACCCTGAACAGAGAAAGCAACACTTACTGGCAAAGACAATACCTGCTCCTGTACTACAGCTACAACTCTTGCATCAGCAATGTCACCAGGTAAGGAGTTCAACTTAATTTTTCTGAGGCATAGACAGAAAAAGATACATGTGTCTCTAAACTAGGTAGGAAATTAGCTCCTTAAACGCAATAGCAATGTAGTTATTAAAATCACATCAGTCACTGGCAAAGCCAGCAGACACAATGGTAACTCAGCAGCTAAGCACTAGATTGAGGCAGAACAGGAGGTTCCCGAGGCACAGGAGCCTCAATCAAACAAACAAACAAAGCATACCATTAAACCATCTTTCTACCCCCAAACACTCAAAAGAAAATTACTGACCTGAAAAAAAAGAAAGGAAAACAAAAAAAAGGCTGCATAAAAGTGTTACTTTCTACCACACATGCTGCTGAACCTTGACTGGTCCTGAAGCTCTTACCTCAGGCAGACACCTCTTCCCAAAGGGCTGAGCCAGCTCAAAAGCTGCAAAGGACTCAAGCAAGAGCTGAACACCAACACCAGAGAAACCCAAGAGCACAATGAGCTCCCTCAGCAGAGGCTGTGGCTCAAATAGCCCAAGGCTCTGCCCACCACCCTTAGCACAATCACCTGGGAAAGGGGAAGGGCAAACCACCAGAAGTTATCAAGTCAGCTGGAGGAGCAGCAGCACTGTTCCCACCTGCCTTCAATTTACAGCAAATGAGACCCTGAACAGAGAAAGCAACACTTACTGGCAAAGACAATACCTGCTCCTGTACTACAGCTACAACTCTTGCATCAGCAATGTCACCAGGTAAGGAGTTCAACTTAATTTTTCTGAGGCTTAGACAGAAAAAGATACATGTGTCTCTAAACTAGGTAGGAAATTAGCTCCTTAAATGCAATAGCAATGTAGTTATTAAAATCACATCAGTCACTGGCAAAGCCAGCAGACACAATGGTAACTCAGCAGCTAAGCACTAGATTGAGGCAGAACAGGAGGTTCCCAAGGCACAGGAGCCTCAATCAAACAAACAAACAAAGCATACCATTAAACCATCTTTCTACCCCCAGACACTCAAAATTACTGACCTGAAAAAAAAGAAAGGAAAACAAAAAAAAGGCTGCATAAAAGTGTTACTTTCTACCACACATGCTGCTGAACCTTGACTGGTCCTGAAGCTCTTACCTCAGGCAGACACCTCTTCCCAAAGGGCTGAGCCAGCTCAAAAGCTGCAAAGGACTCAAGCAAGAGCTGAGCACCAACACCAGAGAAACCCAAGAGCACAATGAGCTCCCTCAGCAGAGGCTGTGGCTCAAATAGCCCAAGGCTCCGCCCACCACCCTTAGCACAATCACCTGGGGAAGGGCAAACCACCAGAAGTTATCAAGTCAGCTGGAGGAGCAGCAGCACTGTTCCCACCTGCCTTCAATTTACAGCAAATGAGACCCTGAACAGAGAAAGCAACACTTACTGGCAAAGACAATACCTGCTCCTGTACTACAGCTACAACTCTTGCATCAGCAATGTCACCAGGTAAGGAGTTCAACTTAATTTTTCTGAGGCATAGACAGAAAAAGATACATGTGTCTCTAAACTAGGTAGGAAATTAGCTCCTTAAACGCAATAGCAATGTAGTTATTAAAATCACATCAGTCACTGGCAAAGCCAGCAGACACAATGGTAACTCAGCAGCTAAGCACTAGATTGAGGCAGAACAGGAGGTTCCCGAGGCACAGGAGCCTCAATCAAACAAACAAACAAAGCATACCATTAAACCATCTTTCTACCCCCAAACACTCAAAAGAAAATTACTGACCTGAAAAAAAAGAAAGGAAAACAAAAAAAAGGCTGCATAAAAGTGTTACTTTCTACCACACATGCTGCTGAACCTTGACTGGTCCTGAAGCTCTTACCTCAGGCAGACACCTCTTCCCAAAGGGCTGAGCCAGCTCAAAAGCTGCAAAGGACTCAAGCAAGAGCTGAACACCAACACCAGAGAAACCCAAGAGCACAATGAGCTCCCTCAGCAGAGGCTGTGGCTCAAATAGCCCAAGGCTCTGCCCACCACCCTTAGCACAATCACCTGGGAAAGGGGAAGGGCAAACCACCAGAAGTTATCAAGTCAGCTGGAGGAGCAGCAGCACTGTTCCCACCTGCCTTCAATTTACAGCAAATGAGACCCTGAACAGAGAAAGCAACACTTACTGGCAAAGACAATACCTGCTCCTGTACTACAGCTACAACTCTTGCATCAGCAATGTCACCAGGTAAGGAGTTCAACTTAATTTTTCTGAGGCTTAGACAGAAAAAGATACATGTGTCTCTAAACTAGGTAGGAAATTAGCTCCTTAAATGCAATAGCAATGTAGTTATTAAAATCACATCAGTCACTGGCAAAGCCAGCAGACACAATGGTAACTCAGCAGCTAAGCACTAGATTGAGGCAGAACAGGAGGTTCCCAAGGCACAGGAGCCTCAATCAAACAAACAAACAAAGCATACCATTAAACCATCTTTCTACCCCCAGACACTCAAAATTACTGACCTGAAAAAAAAGAAAGGAAAACAAAAAAAAGGCTGCATAAAAGTGTTACTTTCTACCACACATGCTGCTGAACCTTGACTGGTCCTGAAGCTCTTACCTCAGGCAGACACCTCTTCCCAAAGGGCTGAGCCAGCTCAAAAGCTGCAAAGGACTCAAGCAAGAGCTGAGCACCAACACCAGAGAAACCCAAGAGCACAATGAGCTCCCTCAGTAGAGGCTGTGGCTCAAATAGCCCAAGGCTCCGCCCACCACCCTTAGCACAATCACCTGGGAAAGGGCAAACCACCAGAAGTTATCAAGTCAGCTGGAGGAGCAGCAGCACTGTTCCCACCTGCCTTCAATTTACAGCAAATGAGACCCTGAACAGAGAAAGCAACACTTACTGGCAAAGACAATACCTGCTCCTGTACTACAGCTACAACTCTTGCATCAGCAATGTCACCAGGTAAGGAGTTCAACTTAATTTTTCTGAGGCATAGACAGAAAAAGATACATGTGTCTCTAAACTAGGTAGGAAATTAGCTCCTTAAATGCAATAACAATGTAGTTATTAAAATCACATCAGTCACTGGCAAAGCCAGCAGACACAATGGTAACTCAGCAGCTAAGCACTAGATTGAGGCAGAACAGGAGGTTCCCAAGGCACAGGAGCCTCAATCAAACAAACAAACAAAGCATACCATTAAACCATCTTTCTACCCCCAGACACTCAAAACAAAATTACTGACCTGAAAAAAAGAAAGGTAAACAAAAAAAAAAGGCTGCATACAAGTGTTACTTTCTACCACACATGCTGCTGAACCTTGACTGGTCCTGAAGCTCTTACCTCAGGCAGACACCTCTTCCCAAAGGGCTGAGCCAGCTCAAAAGCTGCAAAGGACTCAAGCAAGAGCTGAGCACCAACACCAGAGAAACCCAAGAGCACAATGAGCTCCCTCAGCAGAGGCTGTGGCTCAAATAGCCCAAGGCTCCGCCCACCACCCTTAGCACAATCACCTGGGAAAGGGGAAGGGCAAACCACCAGAAGTTATCAAGTCAGCTGGAGGAGCAGCAGCACTGTTCCCACCTGCCTTCAATTTACAGCAAATGAGACCCTGAACAGAGAAAGCAACACTTACTGGCAAAGACAATACCTGCTCCTGTACTACAGCTACAACTCTTGCATCAGCAATGTCACCAGGTAAGGAGTTCAACTTAATTTTTCTGAGGCTTAGACAGAAAAAGATACATGTGTCTCTAAACTAGGTAGGAAATTAGCTCCTTAAATGCAATAACAATGTAGTTATTAAAATCACATCAGTCACTGGCAAAGCCAGCAGACACAATGGTAACTCAGCAGCTAAGCACTAGATTGAGGCAGAACAGGAGGTTCCCAAGGCACAGGAGCCTCAATCAAACAAACAAACAAAGCATACCATTAAACCATCTTTCTACCCCCAGACACTCAATACAAAATTACTGACCTGAAAAAAAAGAAAGGAAAACAAAAAAAAAGGCTGCATAAAAGTGTTACTTTCTACCACACATGCTGCTGAACCTTGACTGGTCCTGAAGCTCTTACCTCAGGCAGACACCTCTTCCCAAAGGGCTGAGCCAGCTCAAAAGCTGCAAAGGACTCAAGCAAGAGCTGAGCACCAACACCAGAGAAACCCAAGAGCACAATGAGCTCCCTCAGCAGAGGCTGTGGCTCAAATAGCCCAAGGCTCCGCCCACCACCCTTAGCACAATCACCTGGGAAAGGGCAAACCACCAGAAGTTATCAAGTCAGCTGGAGGAGCAGCAGCACTGTTCCCACCTGCCTTCAATTTACAGCAAATGAGACCCTGAACAGAGAAAGCAACACTTACTGGCAAAGACAATACCTGCTCCTGTACTACAGCTACAACTCTTGCATCAGCAATGTCACCAGGTAAGGAGTTCAACTTAATTTTTCTGAGGCTTAGACAGAAAAAGATACATGTGTCTCTAAACTAGGTAGGAAATTAGCTCCTTAAATGCAATAACAATGTAGTTATTAAAATCACATCAGTCACTGGCAAAGCCAGCAGACACAATGGTAACTCAGCAGCTAAGCACTAGATTGAGGCAGAACAGGAGGTTCCCAAGGCACAGGAGCCTCAATCAAACAAACAAAGCATACCATTAAACCATCTTTCTACCCCCAGACACTCAAAATCACTGACCTGAAAAAAAGAAAGGAAAACAAAAAAAGGCTGAATAAAAGTGTTACTTTCTACCACACATGCTGCTGAACCTTGACTGGTCCTGAAGCTCTTACCTCAGGCAGACACCTCCTCCCAAAAGGCTGAGCCAGCTCAAAAGCTGCAAAGGACTCAAGCAAGAGCTGAGCACCAACACCAGAGAAACCCAAGAGCACAATAAGCTCCCTCAGCAGAGGCTGTGGCTCAAATAGCCCAAGCCTCCACCCACCACCCTTAGCACAATCACCTGGGAAAGGGGAAGGGCAAACCACCAGAAGTTATCAAGTCAGCTGGAGGAGCAGCAGCACTGTTCCCACCTGCCTTCAATTTACAGCAAATGAGACCCTGAACAGAGAAAGCAACACTTACTGGCAAAGACAATACCTGCTCCTGTACTACAGCTACAACTCTTGCATCAGCAATGTCACCAGGTAAGGAGTTCAACTTAATTTTTCTGAGGCATAGACAGAAAAAGATACATGTGTCTCTAAACTAGGTAGGAAATTAGCTCCTTAAATGCAATAACAATGTAGTTATTAAAATCACATCAGTCACTGGCAAAGCCAGCAGACACAATGGTAACTCAGCAGCTAAGCACTAGATTGAGGCAGAACAGGAGGTTCCCAAGGCACAGGAGCCTCAATCAAACAAACAAACAAAGCATACCATTAAACCATCTTTCTACCCCCAAACACTCAGAAGAAAATTACTGACCTGAAAAAAAAGAAAGGAAAACAAAAAAAAGGCTGCATACAAGTGTTACTTTCTACCACACATGCTGCTGAACCTTGACTGGTCCTGAAGCTCTTACCTCAGGCAGACACCTCCTCCCAAAGGGCTGAGCCAGCTCAAAAGCTGCAAAGGACTCAAGCAAGAGCTGAGCACCAACACCAGAGAAACCCAAGAGCACAATGAGCTCCCTCAGCAGAGGCTGTGGCTCAAATAGCCCAAGGCTCCGCCCACCACCCTTAGCACAATCACCTGGGGAAGGGCAAACCACCAGAAGTTATCAAGTCAGCTGGAGGAGCAGCAGCACTGTTCCCACCTGCCTTCAATTTACAGCAAATGAGACCCTGAACAGAGAAAGCAACACTTACTGGCAAAGACAATACCTGCTCCTGTACTACAGCTACAACTCTTGCATCAGCAATGTCACCAGGTAAGGAGTTCAACTTAATTTTTCTGAGGCATAGACAGAAAAAGATACATGTGTCTCTAAACTAGGTAGGAAATTAGCTCCTTAAACGCAATAACAATGTAGTTATTAAAATCACATCAGTCACTGGCAAAGCCAGCAGACACAATGGTAACTCAGCAGCTAAGCACTAGATTGAGGCAGAACAGGAGGTTCCCAAGGCACAGGAGCCTCAATCAAACAAACAAACAAAGCATACCATTAAACCATCTTTCTACCCCCAGACACTCAAAATTACTGACCTGAAAAAAAAGAAAGGAAAACAAAAAAAAGGCTGCATAAAAGTGTTACTTTCTACCACACATGCTGCTGAACCTTGACTGGTCCTGAAGCTCTTACCTCAGGCAGACACCTCTTCCCAAAGGGCTGAGCCAGCTCAAAAGCTGCAAAGGACTCAAGCAAGAGCTGAGCACCAACACCAGAGAAACCCAAGAGCACAATGAGCTCCCTCAGCAGAGGCTGTGGCTCAAATAGCCCAAGGCTCTGCCCACCACCCTTAGCACAATCACCTGGGAAAGGGGAAGGGCAAACCACCAGAAGTTATCAAGTCAGCTGGAGGAGCAGCAGCACTGTTCCCACCTGCCTTCAATTTACAGCAAATGAGACCCTGAACAGAGAAAGCAACACTTACTGGCAAAGACAATACCTGCTCCTGTACTACAGCTACAACTCTTGCATCAGCAATGTCACCAGGTAAGGAGTTCAACTTAATTTTTCTGAGGCTTAGACAGAAAAAGATACATGTGTCTCTAAACTAGGTAGGAAATTAGCTCCTTAAATGCAATAGCAATGTAGTTATTAAAATCACATCAGTCACTGGCAAAGCCAGCAGACACAATGGTAACTCAGCAGCTAAGCACTAGATTGAGGCAGAACAGGAGGTTCCCAAGGCACAGGAGCCTCAATCAAACAAACAAACAAAGCATACCATTAAACCATCTTTCTACCCCCAGACACTCAAAATTACTGACCTGAAAAAAAAGAAAGGAAAACAAAAAAAAGGCTGCATAAAAGTGTTACTTTCTACCACACATGCTGCTGAACCTTGACTGGTCCTGAAGCTCTTACCTCAGGCAGACACCTCTTCCCAAAGGGCTGAGCCAGCTCAAAAGCTGCAAAGGACTCAAGCAAGAGCTGAGCACCAACACCAGAGAAACCCAAGAGCACAATGAGCTCCCTCAGCAGAGGCTGTGGCTCAAATAGCCCAAGGCTCCGCCCACCACCCTTAGCACAATCACCTGGGAAAGGGCAAACCACCAGAAGTTATCAAGTCAGCTGGAGGAGCAGCAGCACTGTTCCCACCTGCCTTCAATTTACAGCAAATGAGACCCTGAACAGAGAAAGCAACACTTACTGGCAAAGACAATACCTGCTCCTGTACTACAGCTACAACTCTTGCATCAGCAATGTCACCAGGTAAGGAGTTCAACTTAATTTTTCTGAGGCATAGACAGAAAAAGATACATGTGTCTCTAAACTAGGTAGGAAATTAGCTCCTTAAATGCAATAGCAATGTAGTTATTAAAATCACATCAGTCACTGGCAAAGCCAGCAGACACAATGGTAACTCAGCAGCTAAGCACTAGATTGAGGCAGAACAGGAGGTTCCCAAGGCACAGGAGCCTCAATCAAACAAACAAAGCATACCATTAAACCATCTTTCTACCCCCAGACACTCAAAATCACTGACCTGAAAAAAAGAAAGGAAAACAAAAAAAGGCTGAATAAAAGTGTTACTTTCTACCACACATGCTGCTGAACCTTGACTGGTCCTGAAGCTCTTACCTCAGGCAGACACCTCCTCCCAAAAGGCTGAGCCAGCTCAAAAGCTGCAAAGGTCTCAAGCAAGAGCTGAGCACCAACACCAGAGAAACCCAAGAGCACAATAAGCTCCCTCAGCAGAGGCTGTGGCTCAAATAGCCCAAGCCTCCACCCACCACCCTTAGCACAATCACCTGGGAAAGGGGAAGGGCAAACCACCAGAAGTTATCAAGTCAGCTGGAGGAGCAGCAGCACTGTTCCCACCTGCCTTCAATTTACAGCAAATGAGACCCTGAACAGAGAAAGCAACACTTACTGGCAAAGACAATACCTGCTCCTGTACTACAGCTACAACTCTTGCATCAGCAATGTCACCAGGTAAGGAGTTCAACTTAATTTTTCTGAGGCATAGACAGAAAAAGATACATGTGTCTCTAAACTAGGTAGGAAATTAGCTCCTTAAATGCAATAGCAATGTAGTTATTAAAATCACATCAGTCACTGGCAAAGCCAGCAGACACAATGGTAACTCAGCAGCTAAGCACTAGATTGAGGCAGAACAGGAGGTTCCCAAGGCACAGGAGCCTCAATCAAACAAACAAAGCATACCATTAAACCATCTTTCTACCCCCAAACACTCAAAAGAAAATTACTGACCTGAAAAAAAAGAAAGGAAAACAAAAAAAAGGCTGCATACAAGTGTTACTTTCTACCACACATGCTGCTGAACCTTGACTGGTCCTGAAGCTCTTACCTCAGGCAGACACCTCTTCCCAAAGGGCTGAGCCAGCTCAAAAGCTGCAAAGGTCTCAAGCAAGAGCTGAGCACCAACACCAGAGAAACCCAAGAGCACAATGAGCTCCCTCAGCAGAGGCTGTGGCTCAAATAGCCCAAGGCTCCGCCCACCACCCTTAGCACAATCACCTGGGGAAGGGCAAACCACCAGAAGTTATCAAGTCAGCTGGAGGAGCAGCAGCACTGTTCCCACCTGCCTTCAATTTACAGCAAATGAGACCCTGAACAGAGAAAGCAACACTTACTGGCAAAGACAATACCTGCTCCTGTACTACAGCTACAACTCTTGCATCAGCAATGTCACCAGGTAAGGAGTTCAACTTAATTTTTCTGAGGCTTAGACAGAAAAAGATACATGTGTCTCTAAACTAGGTAGGAAATTAGCTCCTTAAATGCAATAACAATGTAGTTATTAAAATCACATCAGTCACTGGCAAAGCCAGCAGACACAATGGTAACTCAGCAGCTAAGCACTAGACTGAGGCAGAACAGGAGGTTCCCAAGGCACAGGAGCCTCAATCAAACAAACAAACAAAGCATACCATTAAACCATCTTTCTACCCCCAGACACTCAATACAAAATTACTGACCTGAAAAAAAAGAAAGGAAAACAAAAAAAAAGGCTGCATAAAAGTGTTACTTTCTACCACACATGCTGCTGAACCTTGACTGGTCCTGAAGCTCTTACCTCAGGCAGACACCTCTTCCCAAAGGGCTGAGCCAGCTCAAAAGCTGCAAAGGACTCAAGCAAGAGCTGAGCACCAACACCAGAGAAACCCAAGAGCACAATGAGCTCCCTCAGCAGAGGCTGTGGCTCAAATAGCCCAAGGCTCCGCCCACCACCCTTAGCACAATCACCTGGGAAAGGGCAAACCACCAGAAGTTATCAAGTCAGCTGGAGGAGCAGCAGCACTGTTCCCACCTGCCTTCAATTTACAGCAAATGAGACCCTGAACAGAGAAAGCAACACTTACTGGCAAAGACAATACCTGCTCCTGTACTACAGCTACAACTCTTGCATCAGCAATGTCACCAGGTAAGGAGTTCAACTTAATTTTTCTGAGGCTTAGACAGAAAAAGATACATGTGTCTCTAAACTAGGTAGGAAATTAGCTCCTTAAATGCAATAACAATGTAGTTATTAAAATCACAGTCACTGGCAAAGCCAGCAGACACAATGGTAACTCAGCAGCTAAGCACTAGATTGAGGCAGAACAGGAGGTTCCCAAGGCACAGGAGCCTCAATCAAACAAACAAAGCATACCATTAAACCATCTTTCTACCCCCAGACACTCAAAATCACTGACCTGAAAAAAAGAAAGGAAAACAAAAAAAGGCTGAATAAAAGTGTTACTTTCTACCACACATGCTGCTGAACCTTGACTGGTCCTGAAGCTCTTACCTCAGGCAGACACCTCCTCCCAAAAGGCTGAGCCAGCTCAAAAGCTGCAAAGGACTCAAGCAAGAGCTGAGCACCAACACCAGAGAAACCCAAGAGCACAATAAGCTCCCTCAGCAGAGGCTGTGGCTCAAATAGCCCAAGCCTCCACCCACCACCCTTAGCACAATCACCTGGGAAAGGGGAAGGGCAAACCACCAGAAGTTATCAAGTCAGCTGGAGGAGCAGCAGCACTGTTCCCACCTGCCTTCAATTTACAGCAAATGAGACCCTGAACAGAGAAAGCAACACTTACTGGCAAAGACAATACCTGCTCCTGTACTACAGCTACAACTCTTGCATCAGCAATGTCACCAGGTAAGGAGTTCAACTGAATTTTTCTGAGGCTTAGACAGAAAAAGATACATGTGTCTCTAAACTAGGTAGGAAATTAGCTCCTTAAATGCAATAACAATGTAGTTATTAAAATCACATCAGTCACTGGCAAAGCCAGCAGACACAATGGTAACTCAGCAGCTAAGCACTAGATTGAGGCAGAACAGGAGGTTCCCAAGGCACAGGAGCCTCAATCAAACAAACAAACAAAGCATACCATTAAACCATCTTTCTACCCCCAGACACTCAAAATTACTGACCTGAAAAAAAAGAAAGGAAAACAAAAAAAAAGGCTGCATAAGTGTTACTTTCTACCACACATGCTGCTGAACCTTGACTGGTCCTGAAGCTCCTACCTCAGGCAGACACCTCTTCCCAAAGGGCTGAGCCAGCTCAAAAGCTGCAAAGGACTCAAGCAAGAGCTGAGCACCAACACCAGAGAAACCCAAGAGCACAATGAGCTCCCTCAGCAGAGGCTGTGGCTCAAATAGCCCAAGGCTCCGCCCACCACCCTTAGCACAATCACCTGGGAAAGGGCAAACCACCAGAAGTTATCAAGTCAGCTGGAGGAGCAGCAGCACTGTTCCCACCTGCCTTCAATTTACAGCAAATGAGACCCTGAACAGAGAAAGCAACACTTACTGGCAAAGACAATACCTGCTCCTGTACTACAGCTACAACTATTGCATCAGCAATGTCACCAGGTAAGGAGTTCAACTTAATTTTTCTGAGGCATAGACAGAAAAAGATACATGTGTCTCTAAACTAGGTAGGAAATTAGCTCCTTAAATGCAATAGCAATGTAGTTATTAAAATCACATCAGTCACTGGCAAAGCCAGCAGACACAATGGTAACTCAGCAGCTAAGCACTAGATTGAGGCAGAACAGGAGGTTCCCAAGGCACAGGAGCCTCAATCAAACAAACAAAGCATACCATTAAACCATCTTTCTACCCCCAAACACTCAAAACCAAATTACTGACCTGAAAAAAAAGAAAGGAAAACAAAAAAAAGGCTGCATAAAAGTGTTACTTTCTACCACACATGCTGCTGAACCTTGACTGGTCCTGAAGCTCTTACCTCAGGCAGACACCTCCTCCCAAAGGGCTGAGCCAGCTCAAAAGCTGCAAAGGTCTCAAGCAAGAGCTGAGCACCAACACCAGAGAAACCCAAGAGCACAATAAGCTCCCTCAGCAGAGGCTGTGGCTCAAATAGCCCAAGGCTCCGCCCACCACCCTTAGCACAATCACCTGGGAAAGGGGAAGGGCAAACCACCAGAAGTTATCAAGTCAGCTGGAGGAGCAGCAGCACTGTTCCCACCTGCCTTCAATTTACAGCAAATGAGACCCTGAACAGAGAAAGCAACACTTACTGGCAAAGACAATACCTGCTCCTGTACTACAGCTACAACTCTTGCATCAGCAATGTCACCAGGTAAGGAGTTCAACTTAATTTTTCTGAGGCATAGACAGAAAAAGATACATGTGTCTCTAAACTAGGTAGGAAATTAGCTCCTTAAATGCAATAGCAATGTAGTTATTAAAATCACATCAGTCACTGGCAAAGCCAGCAGACACAATGGTAACTCAGCAGCTAAGCACTAGATTGAGGCAGAACAGGAGGTTCCCAAGGCACAGGAGCCTCAATCAAACAAACAAACAAAGCATACCATTAAACCATCTTTCTACCCCCAGACACTCAAAACAAAATTACTGACCTGAAAAAAAGAAAGGAAAACAAAAAAAAAGGCTGCATAAAAGTGTTACTTTCTACCACACATGCTGCTGAACCTTGACTGGTCCTGAAGCTCTTACCTCAGGCAGACACCTCTTCCCAAAGGGCTGAGCCAGCTCAAAAGCTGCAAAGGACTCAAGCAAGAGCTGAGCACCAACACCAGAGAAACCCAAGAGCACAATGAGCTCCCTCAGCAGAGGCTGTGGCTCAAATAGCCCAAGGCTCCGCCCACCACCCTTAGCACAATCACCTGGGAAAGGGGAAGGGCAAACCACCAGAAGTTATCAAGTCAGCTGGAGGAGCAGCAGCACTGTTCCCACCTGCCTTCAATTTACAGCAAATGAGACCCTGAACAGAGAAAGCAACACTTACTGGCAAAGACAATACCTGCTCCTGTACTACAGCTACAACTCTTGCATCAGCAATGTCACCAGGTAAGGAGTTCAACTTAATTTTTCTGAGGCATAGACAGAAAAAGATACATGTGTCTCTAAACTAGGTAGGAAATTAGCTCCTTAAATGCAATAACAATGTAGTTATTAAAATCACATCAGTCACTGGCAAAGCCAGCAGACACAATGGTAACTCAGCAGCTAAGCACTAGATTGAGGCAGAACAGGAGGTTCCCAAGGCACAGGAGCCTCAATCAAACAAACAAACAAAGCATACCATTAAACCATCTTTCTACCCCCAAACACTCAAAATTACTGACCTGAAAAAAAAGAAAGGAAAACAAAAAAAAAAGGCTGCATAAAAGTGTTACTTTCTACCACACATGCTGCTGAACCTTGACTGGTCCTGAAGCTCTTACCTCAGGCAGACACCTCTTCCCAAAGGGCTGAGCCAGCTCAAAAGCTGCAAAGGACTCAAGCAAGAGCTGAGCACCAACACCAGAGAAACCCAAGAGCACAATGAGCTCCCTCAGCAGAGGCTGTGGCTCAAATAGCCCAAGGCTCCGCCCACCACCCTTAGCACAATCACCTGGGAAAGGGCAAACCACCAGAAGTTATCAAGTCAGCTGGAGGAGCAGCAGCACTGTTCCCACCTGCCTTCAATTTACAGCAAATGAGACCCTGAACAGAGAAAGCAACACTTACTGGCAAAGACAATACCTGCTCCTGTACTACAGCTACAACTCTTGCATCAGCAATGTCACCAGGTAAGGAGTTCAACTTAATTTTTCTGAGGCATAGACAGAAAAAGATATATGTGTCTCTAAACTAGGTAGGAAATTAGCTCCTTAAATGCAATAACAATGTAGTTATTAAAATCACATCAGTCACTGGCAAAGCCAGCAGACACAATGGTAACTCAGCAGCTAAGCACTAGATTGAGGCAGAACAGGAGGTTCCCAAGGCACAGGAGCCTCAATCAAACAAACAAAGCATACCATTAAACCATCTTTCTACCCCCAAACACTCAAAACCAAATTACTGACCTGAAAAAAAAGAAAGGAAAACAAAAAAAAGGCTGCATAAAAGTGTTACTTTCTACCACACATGCTGCTGAACCTTGACTGGTCCTGAAGCTCTTACCTCAGGCAGACACCTCCTCCCAAAGGGCTGAGCCAGCTCAAAAGCTGCAAAGGACTCAAGCAAGAGCTGAGCACCAACACCAGAGAAACCCAAGAGCACAATAAGCTCCCTCAGCAGAGGCTGTGGCTCAAATAGCCCAAGCCTCCACCCACCACCCTTAGCACAATCACCTGGGAAAGGGGAAGGGCAAACCACCAGAAGTTATCAAGTCAGCTGGAGGAGCAGCAGCACTGTTCCCACCTGCCTTCAATTTACAGCAAATGAGACCCTGAACAGAGAAAGCAACACTTACTGGCAAAGACAATACCTGCTCCTGTACTACAGCTACAACTCTTGCATCAGCAATGTCACCAGGTAAGGAGTTCAACTTAATTTTTCTGAGGCATAGACAGAAAAAGATACATGTGTCTCTAAACTAGGTAGGAAATTAGCTCCTTAAATGCAATAACAATGTAGTTATTAAAATCACATCAGTCACTGGCAAAGCCAGCAGACACAATGGTAACTCAGCAGCCAAGCACTAGATTGAGGCAGAACAGGAGGTTCCCAAGGCACAGGAGCCTCAATCAAACAAACAAACAAAGCATACCATTAAACCATCTTTCTACCCCCAAACACTCAAAACAAAATTACTGACCTGAAAAAAAGAAAGGTAAACAAAAAAAAAGGCTGCATACAAGTGTTACTTTCTACCACACATGCTGCTGAACCTTGACTGGTCCTGAAGCTCTTACCTCAGGCAGACACCTCTTCCCAAAGGGCTGAGCCAGCTCAAAAGCTGCAAAGGACTCAAGCAAGAGCTGAGCACCAACACCAGAGAAACCCAAGAGCACAATGAGCTCCCTCAGCAGAGGCTGTGGCTCAAATAGCCCAAGGCTCCGCCCACCACCCTTAGCACAATCACCTGGGAAAGGGGAAGGGCAAACCACCAGAAGTTATCAAGTCAGCTGGAGGAGCAGCAGCACTGTTCCCACCTGCCTTCAATTTACAGCAAATGAGACCCTGAACAGAGAAAGCAACACTTACTGGCAAAGACAATACCTGCTCCTGTACTACAGCTACAACTATTGCATCAGCAATGTCACCAGGTAAGGAGTTCAACTTAATTTTTCTGAGGCATAGACAGAAAAAGATACATGTGTCTCTAAACTAGGTAGGAAATTAGCTCCTTAAATGCAATAGCAATGTAGTTATTAAAATCACATCAGTCACTGGCAAAGCCAGCAGACACAATGGTAACTCAGCAGCTAAGCACTAGATTGAGGCAGAACAGGAGGTTCCCAAGGCACAGGAGCCTCAATCAAACAAACAAACAAAGCATACCATTAAACCATCTTTCTACCCCCAGACACTCAAAATTACTGACCTGAAAAAAAAGAAAGGAAAACAAAAAAAAAGGCTGCATAAAAGTGTTACTTTCTACCACACATGCTGCTGAACCTTGACTGGTCCTGAAGCTCTTACCTCAGGCAGACACCTCTTCCCAAAGGGCTGAGCCAGCTCAAAAGCTGCAAAGGACTCAAGCAAGAGCTGAGCACCAACACCAGAGAAACCCAAGAGCACAATGAGCTCCCTCAGCAGAGGCTGTGGCTCAAATAGCCCAAGGCTCCGCCCACCACCCTTAGCACAATCACCTGGGAAAGGGCAAACCACCAGAAGTTATCAAGTCAGCTGGAGGAGCAGCAGCACTGTTCCCACCTGCCTTCAATTTACAGCAAATGAGACCCTGAACAGAGAAAGCAACACTTACTGGCAAAGACAATACCTGCTCCTGTACTACAGCTACAACTATTGCATCAGCAATGTCACCAGGTAAGGAGTTCAACTTAATTTTTCTGAGGCATAGACAGAAAAAGATACATGTGTCTCTAAACTAGGTAGGAAATTAGCTCCTTAAATGCAATAACAATGTAGTTATTAAAATCACATCAGTCACTGGCAAAGCCAGCAGACACAATGGTAACTCAGCAGCTAAGCACTAGATTGAGGCAGAACAGGAGGTTCCCAAGGCACAGGAGCCTCAATCAAACAAACAAAGCATACCATTAAACCATCTTTCTACCCCCAAACACTCAAAAGAAAATTACTGACCTGAAAAAAAAGAAAGGAAAACAAAAAAAAGGCTGCATAAAAGTGTTACTTTCTACCACACATGCTGCTGAACCTTGACTGGTCCTGAAGCTCTTACCTCAGGCAGACACCTCTTCCCAAAGGGCTGAGCCAGCTCAAAAGCTGCAAAGGACTCAAGCAAGAGCTGAGCACCAACACCAGAGAAACCCAAGAGCACAATGAGCTCCCTCAGCAGAGGCTGTGGCTCAAATAGCCCAAGCCTCCGCCCACCACCCTTAGCACAATCACCTGGGAAAGGGCAAACCACCAGAAGTTATCAAGTCAGCTGGAGGAGCAGCAGCACTGTTCCCACCTGCCTTCAATTTACAGCAAATGAGACCCTGAACAGAGAAAGCAACACTTACTGGCAAAGACAATACCTGCTCCTGTACTACAGCTACAACTATTGCATCAGCAATGTCACCAGGTAAGGAGTTCAACTTAATTTTTCTGAGGCATAGACAGAAAAAGATACATGTGTCTCTAAACTAGGTAGGAAATTAGCTCCTTAAATGCAATAACAATGTAGTTATTAAAATCACATCAGTCACTGGCAAAGCCAGCAGACACAATGGTAACTCAGCAGCTAAGCACTAGATTGAGGCAGAACAGGAGGTTCCCAAGGCACAGGAGCCTCAATCAAACAAACAAAGCATACCATTAAACCATCTTTCTACCCCCAAACACTCAAAACCAAATTACTGACCTGAAAAAAAGAAAGGAAAACAAAAAAAAGGCTGCATAAAAGTGTTACTTTCTACCACACATGCTGCTGAACCTTGACTGGTCCTGAAGCTCTTACCTCAGGCAGACACCTCCTCCCAAAGGGCTGAGCCAGCTCAAAAGCTGCAAAGGACTCAAGCAAGAGCTGAGCACCAACACCAGAGAAACCCAAGAGCACAATAAGCTCCCTCAGCAGAGGCTGTGGCTCAAATAGCCCAAGCCTCCACCCACCACCCTTAGCACAATCACCTGGGAAAGGGGAAGGGCAAACCACCAGAAGTTATCAAGTCAGCTGGAGGAGCAGCAGCACTGTTCCCACCTGCCTTCAATTTACAGCAAATGAGACCCTGAACAGAGAAAGCAACACTTACTGGCAAAGACAATACCTGCTCCTGTACTACAGCTACAACTCTTGCATCAGCAATGTCACCAGGTAAGGAGTTCAACTTAATTTTTCTGAGGCATAGACAGAAAAAGATACATGTGTCTCTAAACTAGGTAGGAAATTAGCTCCTTAAATGCAATAACAATGTAGTTATTAAAATCACATCAGTCACTGGCAAAGCCAGCAGACACAATGGTAACTCAGCAGCTAAGCACTAGATTGAGGCAGAACAGGAGGTTCCCAAGGCACAGGAGCCTCAATCAAACAAACAAACAAAGCATACCATTAAACCATCTTTCTACCCCCAGACACTCAAAATTACTGACCTGAAAAAAAAGAAAGGAAAACAAAAAAAAAGGCTGCATAAAAGTGTTACTTTCTACCACACATGCTGCTGAACCTTGACTGGTCCTGAAGCTCTTACCTCAGGCAGACACCTCTTCCCAAAGGGCTGAGCCAGCTCAAAAGCTGCAAAGGACTCAAGCAAGAGCTGAGCACCAACACCAGAGAAACCCAAGAGCACAATGAGCTCCCTCAGCAGAGGCTGTGGCTCAAATAGCCCAAGGCTCCGCCCACCACCCTTAGCACAATCACCTGGGGAAGGGCAAACCACCAGAAGTTATCAAGTCAGCTGGAGGAGCAGCAGCACTGTTCCCACCTGCCTTCAATTTACAGCAAATGAGACCCTGAACAGAGAAAGCAACACTTACTGGCAAAGACAATACCTGCTCCTGTACTACAGCTACAACTCTTGCATCAGCAATGTCACCAGGTAAGGAGTTCAACTTAATTTTTCTGAGGCTTAGACAGAAAAAGATACATGTGTCTCTAAACTAGGTAGGAAATTAGCTCCTTAAATGCAATAGCAATGTAGTTATTAAAATCACATCAGTCACTGGCAAAGCCAGCAGACACAATGGTAACTCAGCAGCTAAGCACTAGATTGAGGCAGAACAGGAGGTTCCCAAGGCACAGGAGCCTCAATCAAACAAACAAAGCATACCATTAAACCATCTTTCTACCCCCAAACACTCAAAACAAAATTACTGACCTGAAAAAAAGAAAGGTAAACAAAAAAAAAAGGCTGCATAAAAGTGTTACTTTCTACCACACATGCTGCTGAACCTTGACTGGTCCTGAAGCTCTTACCTCAGGCAGACACCTCTTCCCAAAGGGCTGAGCCAGCTCAAAAGCTGCAAAGGTCTCAAGCAAGAGCTGAGCACCAACACCAGAGAAACCCAAGAGCACAATGAGCTCCCTCAGCAGAGGCTGTGGCTCAAATAGCCCAAGGCTCCGCCCACCACCCTTAGCACAATCACCTGGGGAAGGGCAAACCACCAGAAGTTATCAAGTCAGCTGGAGGAGCAGCAGCACTGTTCCCACCTGCCTTCAATTTACAGCAAATGAGACCCTGAACAGAGAAAGCAACACTTACTGGCAAAGACAATACCTGCTCCTGTACTACAGCTACAACTATTGCATCAGCAATGTCACCAGGTAAGGAGTTCAACTTAATTTTTCTGAGGCATAGACAGAAAAAGATACATGTGTCTCTAAACTAGGTAGGAAATTAGCTCCTTAAATGCAATAACAATGTAGTTATTAAAATCACATCAGTCACTGGCAAAGCCAGCAGACACAATGGTAACTCAGCAGCTAAGCACTAGATTGAGGCAGAACAGGAGGTTCCCAAGGCACAGGAGCCTCAATCAAACAAACAAAGCATACCATTAAACCATCTTTCTACCCCCAAACACTCAAAACCAAATTACTGACCTGAAAAAAAGAAAGGTAAACAAAAAAAAAAGGCTGCATACAAGTGTTACTTTCTACCACACATGCTGCTGAACCTTGACTGGTCCTGAAGCTCTTACCTCAGGCAGACACCTCTTCCCAAAGGGCTGAGCCAGCTCAAAAGCTGCAAAGGACTCAAGCAAGAGCTGAGCACCAACACCAGAGAAACCCAAGAGCACAATGAGCTCCCTCAGCAGAGGCTGTGGCTCAAATAGCCCAAGGCTCCGCCCACCACCCTTAGCACAATCACCTGGGAAAGGGGAAGGGCAAACCACCAGAAGTTATCAAGTCAGCTGGAGGAGCAGCAGCACTGTTCCCACCTGCCTTCAATTTACAGCAAATGAGACCCTGAACAGAGAAAGCAACACTTACTGGCAAAGACAATACCTGCTCCTGTACTACAGCTACAACTCTTGCATCAGCAATGTCACCAGGTAAGGAGTTCAACTTAATTTTTCTGAGGCATAGACAGAAAAAGATACATGTGTCTCTAAACTAGGTAGGAAATTAGCTCCTTAAATGCAATAACAATGTAGTTATTAAAATCACATCAGTCACTGGCAAAGCCAGCAGACACAATGGTAACTCAGCAGCTAAGCACTAGATTGAGGCAGAACAGGAGGTTCCCGAGGCACAGGAGCCTCAATCAAACAAACAAAGCATACCATTAAACCATCTTTCTACCCCCAAACACTCAAAAGAAAATTACTGACCTGAAAAAAAAGAAAGGAAAACAAAAAAAAGGCTGCATAAAAGTGTTACTTTCTACCACACATGCTGCTGAACCTTGACTGGTCCTGAAGCTCTTACCTCAGGCAGACACCTCTTCCCAAAGGGCTGAGCCAGCTCAAAAGCTGCAAAGGTCTCAAGCAAGAGCTGAGCACCAACACCAGAGAAACCCAAGAGCACAATGAGCTCCCTCAGCAGAGGCTGTGGCTCAAATAGCCCAAGGCTCCGCCCACCACCCTTAGCACAATCACCTGGGGAAGGGCAAACCACCAGAAGTTATCAAGTCAGCTGGAGGAGCAGCAGCACTGTTCCCACCTGCCTTCAATTTACAGCAAATGAGACCCTGAACAGAGAAAGCAACACTTACTGGCAAAGACAATACCTGCTCCTGTACTACAGCTACAACTCTTGCATCAGCAATGTCACCAGGTAAGGAGTTCAACTTAATTTTTCTGAGGCTTAGACAGAAAAAGATACATGTGTCTCTAAACTAGGTAGGAAATTAGCTCCTTAAATGCAATAACAATGTAGTTATTAAAATCACATCAGTCACTGGCAAAGCCAGCAGACACAATGGTAACTCAGCAGCTAAGCACTAGATTGAGGCAGAACAGGAGGTTCCCAAGGCACAGGAGCCTCAATCAAACAAACAAACAAAGCATACCATTAAACCATCTTTCTACCCCCAGACACTCAAAATTACTGACCTGAAAAAAAAGAAAGGAAAACAAAAAAAAAAGGCTGCATAAAAGTGTTACTTTCTACCACACATGCTGCTGAACCTTGACTGGTCCTGAAGCTCTTACCTCAGGCAGACACCTCTTCCCAAAGGGCTGAGCCAGCTCAAAAGCTGCAAAGGACTCAAGCAAGAGCTGAGCACCAACACCAGAGAAACCCAAGAGCACAATGAGCTCCCTCAGCAGAGGCTGTGGCTCAAATAGCCCAAGGCTCCGCCCACCACCCTTAGCACAATCACCTGGGAAAGGGGAAGGGCAAACCACCAGAAGTTATCAAGTCAGCTGGAGGAGCAGCAGCACTGTTCCCACCTGCCTTCAATTTACAGCAAATGAGACCCTGAACAGAGAAAGCAACACTTACTGGCAAAGACAATACCTGCTCCTGTACTACAGCTACAACTATTGCATCAGCAATGTCACCAGGTAAGGAGTTCAACTTAATTTTTCTGAGGCTTAGACAGAAAAAGATACATGTGTCTCTAAACTAGGTAGGAAATTAGCTCCTTAAATGCAATAGCAATGTAGTTATTAAAATCACATCAGTCACTGGCAAAGCCAGCAGACACAATGGTAACTCAGCAGCTAAGCACTAGATTGAGGCAGAACAGGAGGTTCCCAAGGCACAGGAGCCTCAATCAAACAAACAAACAAAGCATACCATTAAACCATCTTTCTACCCCCAGACACTCAAAACAAAATTACTGACCTGAAAAAAAGAAAGGTAAACAAAAAAAAAAGGCTGCATAAAAGTGTTACTTTCTACCACACATGCTGCTGAACCTTGACTGGTCCTGAAGCTCTTACCTCAGGCAGACACCTCCTCCCAAAGGGCTGAGCCAGCTCAAAAGCTGCAAAGGACTCAAGCAAGAGCTGAGCACCAACACCAGAGAAACCCAAGAGCACAATGAGCTCCCTCAGCAGAGGCTGTGGCTCAAATAGCCCAAGGCTCCGCCCACCACCCTTAGCACAATCACCTGGGGAAGGGCAAACCACCAGAAGTTATCAAGTCAGCTGGAGGAGCAGCAGCACTGTTCCCACCTGCCTTCAATTTACAGCAAATGAGACCCTGAACAGAGAAAGCAACACTTACTGGCAAAGACAATACCTGCTCCTGTACTACAGCTACAACTCTTGCATCAGCAATGTCACCAGGTAAGGAGTTCAACTTAATTTTTCTGAGGCATAGACAGAAAAAGATACATGTGTCTCTAAACTAGGTAGGAAATTAGCTCCTTAAATGCAATAACAATGTAGTTATTAAAATCACATCAGTCACTGGCAAAGCCAGCAGACACAATGGTAACTCAGCAGCTAAGCACTAGATTGAGGCAGAACAGGAGGTTCCCAAGGCACAGGAGCCTCAATCAAACAAACAAACAAAGCATACCATTAAACCATCTTTCTACCCCCAAACACTCAAAAGAAAATTACTGACCTGAAAAAAAGAAAGGAAAACAAAAAAAAAAGGCTGCATACAAGTGTTACTTTCTACCACACATGCTGCTGAACCTTGACTGGTCCTGAAGCTCTTACCTCAGGCAGACACCTCTTCCCAAAGGGCTGAGCCAGCTCAAAAGCTGCAAAGGACTCAAGCAAGAGCTGAGCACCAACACCAGAGAAACCCAAGAGCACAATGAGCTCCCTCAGCAGAGGCTGTGGCTCAAATAGCCCAAGGCTCCGCCCACCACCCTTAGCACAATCACCTGGGGAAGGGCAAACCACCAGAAGTTATCAAGTCAGCTGGAGGAGCAGCAGCACTGTTCCCACCTGCCTTCAATTTACAGCAAATGAGACCCTGAACAGAGAAAGCAACACTTACTGGCAAAGACAATACCTGCTCCTGTACTACAGCTACAACTCTTGCATCAGCAATGTCACCAGGTAAGGAGTTCAACTTAATTTTTCTGAGGCTTAGACAGAAAAAGATACATGTGTCTCTAAACTAGGTAGGAAATTAGCTCCTTAAATGCAATAACAATGTAGTTATTAAAATCACATCAGTCACTGGCAAAGCCAGCAGACACAATGGTAACTCAGCAGCTAAGCACTAGATTGAGGCAGAACAGGAGGTTCCCAAGGCACAGGAGCCTCAATCAAACAAACAAACAAAGCATACCATTAAACCATCTTTCTACCCCCAGACACTCAAAATTACTGACCTGAAAAAAAAGAAAGGAAAACAAAAAAAAAAGGCTGCATAAAAGTGTTACTTTCTACCACACATGCTGCTGAACCTTGACTGGTCCTGAAGCTCTTACCTCAGGCAGACACCTCTTCCCAAAGGGCTGAGCCAGCTCAAAAGCTGCAAAGGACTCAAGCAAGAGCTGAGCACCAACACCAGAGAAACCCAAGAGCACAATGAGCTCCCTCAGCAGAGGCTGTGGCTCAAATAGCCCAAGCCTCCGCCCACCACCCTTAGCACAATCACCTGGGAAAGGGGAAGGGCAAACCACCAGAAGTTATCAAGTCAGCTGGAGGAGCAGCAGCACTGTTCCCACCTGCCTTCAATTTACAGCAAATGAGACCCTGAACAGAGAAAGCAACACTTACTGGCAAAGACAATACCTGCTCCTGTACTACAGCTACAACTATTGCATCAGCAATGTCACCAGGTAAGGAGTTCAACTTAATTTTTCTGAGGCTTAGACAGAAAAAGATACATGTGTCTCTAAACTAGGTAGGAAATTAGCTCCTTAAATGCAATAGCAATGTAGTTATTAAAATCACATCAGTCACTGGCAAAGCCAGCAGACACAATGGTAACTCAGCAGCTAAGCACTAGATTGAGGCAGAACAGGAGGTTCCCAAGGCACAGGAGCCTCAATCAAACAAACAAAGCATACCATTAAACCATCTTTCTACCCCCAGACACTCAAAACAAAATTACTGACCTGAAAAAAAGAAAGGTAAACAAAAAAAAAAGGCTGCATAAAAGTGTTACTTTCTACCACACATGCTGCTGAACCTTGACTGGTCCTGAAGCTCTTACCTCAGGCAGACACCTCCTCCCAAAGGGCTGAGCCAGCTCAAAAGCTGCAAAGGACTCAAGCAAGAGCTGAGCACCAACACCAGAGAAACCCAAGAGCACAATGAGCTCCCTCAGCAGAGGCTGTGGCTCAAATAGCCCAAGGCTCCGCCCACCACCCTTAGCACAATCACCTGGGGAAGGGCAAACCACCAGAAGTTATCAAGTCAGCTGGAGGAGCAGCAGCACTGTTCCCACCTGCCTTCAATTTACAGCAAATGAGACCCTGAACAGAGAAAGCAACACTTACTGGCAAAGACAATACCTGCTCCTGTACTACAGCTACAACTCTTGCATCAGCAATGTCACCAGGTAAGGAGTTCAACTTAATTTTTCTGAGGCATAGACAGAAAAAGATACATGTGTCTCTAAACTAGGTAGGAAATTAGCTCCTTAAATGCAATAACAATGTAGTTATTAAAATCACATCAGTCACTGGCAAAGCCAGCAGACACAATGGTAACTCAGCAGCTAAGCACTAGATTGAGGCAGAACAGGAGGTTCCCAAGGCACAGGAGCCTCAATCAAACAAACAAACAAAGCATACCATTAAACCATCTTTCTACCCCCAAACACTCAAAACAAAATTACTGACCTGAAAAAAAGAAAGGTAAACAAAAAAAAAGGCTGCATACAAGTGTTACTTTCTACCACACATGCTGCTGAACCTTGACTGGTCCTGAAGCTCTTACCTCAGGCAGACACCTCTTCCCAAAGGGCTGAGCCAGCTCAAAAGCTGCAAAGGACTCAAGCAAGAGCTGAGCACCAACACCAGAGAAACCCAAGAGCACAATGAGCTCCCTCAGCAGAGGCTGTGGCTCAAATAGCCCAAGGCTCCGCCCACCACCCTTAGCACAATCACCTGGGGAAGGGCAAACCACCAGAAGTTATCAAGTCAGCTGGAGGAGCAGCAGCACTGTTCCCACCTGCCTTCAATTTACAGCAAATGAGACCCTGAACAGAGAAAGCAACACTTACTGGCAAAGACAATACCTGCTCCTGTACTACAGCTACAACTATTGCATCAGCAATGTCACCAGGTAAGGAGTTCAACTTAATTTTTCTGAGGCATAGACAGAAAAAGATACATGTGTCTCTAAACTAGGTAGGAAATTAGCTCCTTAAATGCAATAGCAATGTAGTTATTAAAATCACATCAGTCACTGGCAAAGCCAGCAGACACAATGGTAACTCAGCAGCTAAGCACTAGATTGAGGCAGAACAGGAGGTTCCCAAGGCACAGGAGCCTCAATCAAACAAACAAACAAAGCATACCATTAAACCATCTTTCTACCCCCAAACACTCAAAACAAAATTACTGACCTGAAAAAAAGAAAGGTAAACAAAAAAAAAAGGCTGCATACAAGTGTTACTTTCTACCACACATGCTGCTGAACCTTGACTGGTCCTGAAGCTCTTACCTCAGGCAGACACCTCTTCCCAAAGGGCTGAGCCAGCTCAAAAGCTGCAAAGGACTCAAGCAAGAGCTGAGCACCAACACCAGAGAAACCCAAGAGCACAATGAGCTCCCTCAGCAGAGGCTGTGGCTCAAATAGCCCAAGGCTCCGCCCACCACCCTTAGCACAATCACCTGGGGAAGGGCAAACCACCAGAAGTTATCAAGTCAGCTGGAGGAGCAGCAGCACTGTTCCCACCTGCCTTCAATTTACAGCAAATGAGACCCTGAACAGAGAAAGCAACACTTACTGGCAAAGACAATACCTGCTCCTGTACTACAGCTACAACTATTGCATCAGCAATGTCACCAGGTAAGGAGTTCAACTTTATTTTTCTGAGGCATAGACAGAAAAAGATACATGTGTCTCTAAACTAGGTAGGAAATTAGCTCCTTAAATGCAATAACAATGTAGTTATTAAAATCACATCAGTCACTGGCAAAGCCAGCAGACACAATGGTAACTCAGCAGCTAAGCACTAGATTGAGGCAGAACAGGAGGTTCCCAAGGCACAGGAGCCTCAATCAAACAAACAAACAAAGCATACCATTAAACCATCTTTCTACCCCCAAACACTCAAAACAAAATTACTGACCTGAAAAAAAGAAAGGTAAACAAAAAAAAAAGGCTGCATACAAGTGTTACTTTCTACCACACATGCTGCTGAACCTTGACTGGTCCTGAAGCTCTTACCTCAGGCAGACACCTCTTCCCAAAGGGCTGAGCCAGCTCAAAAGCTGCAAAGGACTCAAGCAAGAGCTGAGCACCAACACCAGAGAAACCCAAGAGCACAATGAGCTCCCTCAGCAGAGGCTGTGGCTCAAATAGCCCAAGGCTCCGCCCACCACCCTTAGCACAATCACCTGGGGAAGGGCAAACCACCAGAAGTTATCAAGTCAGCTGGAGGAGCAGCAGCACTGTTCCCACCTGCCTTCAATTTACAGCAAATGAGACCCTGAACAGAGAAAGCAACACTTACTGGCAAAGACAATACCTGCTCCTGTACTACAGCTACAACTATTGCATCAGCAATGTCACCAGGTAAGGAGTTCAACTTAATTTTTCTGAGGCATAGACAGAAAAAGATACATGTGTCTCTAAACTAGGTAGGAAATTAGCTCCTTAAATGCAATAACAATGTAGTTATTAAAATCACATCAGTCACTGGCAAAGCCAGCAGACACAATGGTAACTCAGCAGCTAAGCACTAGATTGAGGCAGAACAGGAGGTTCCCAAGGCACAGGAGCCTCAATCAAACAAACAAACAAAGCATACCATTAAACCATCTTTCTACCCCCAAACACTCAAAACAAAATTACTGACCTGAAAAAAAGAAAGGTAAACAAAAAAAAAAGGCTGCATACAAGTGTTACTTTCTACCACACATGCTGCTGAACCTTGACTGGTCCTGAAGCTCTTACCTCAGGCAGACACCTCTTCCCAAAGGGCTGAGCCAGCTCAAAAGCTGCAAAGGACTCAAGCAAGAGCTGAGCACCAACACCAGAGAAACCCAAGAGCACAATGAGCTCCCTCAGCAGAGGCTGTGGCTCAAATAGCCCAAGGCTCCGCCCACCACCCTTAGCACAATCACCTGGGAAAGGGCAAACCACCAGAAGTTATCAAGTCAGCTGGAGGAGCAGCAGCACTGTTCCCACCTGCCTTCAATTTACAGCAAATGAGACCCTGAACAGAGAAAGCAACACTTACTGGCAAAGACAATACCTGCTCCTGTACTACAGCTACAACTCTTGCATCAGCAATGTCACCAGGTAAGGAGTTCAACTTAATTTTTCTGAGGCTTAGACAGAAAAAGATACATGTGTCTCTAAACTAGGTAGGAAATTAGCTCCTTAAATGCAATAACAATGTAGTTATTAAAATCACAGTCACTGGCAAAGCCAGCAGACACAATGGTAACTCAGCAGCTAAGCACTAGATTGAGGCAGAACAGGAGGTTCCCAAGGCACAGGAGCCTCAATCAAACAAACAAAGCATACCATTAAACCATCTTTCTACCCCCAGACACTCAAAATCACTGACCTGAAAAAAAGAAAGGAAAACAAAAAAAGGCTGAATAAAAGTGTTACTTTCTACCACACATGCTGCTGAACCTTGACTGGTCCTGAAGCTCTTACCTCAGGCAGACACCTCCTCCCAAAAGGCTGAGCCAGCTCAAAAGCTGCAAAGGACTCAAGCAAGAGCTGAGCACCAACACCAGAGAAACCCAAGAGCACAATAAGCTCCCTCAGCAGAGGCTGTGGCTCAAATAGCCCAAGCCTCCACCCACCACCCTTAGCACAATCACCTGGGAAAGGGGAAGGGCAAACCACCAGAAGTTATCAAGTCAGCTGGAGGAGCAGCAGCACTGTTCCCACCTGCCTTCAATTTACAGCAAATGAGACCCTGAACAGAGAAAGCAACACTTACTGGCAAAGACAATACCTGCTCCTGTACTACAGCTACAACTCTTGCATCAGCAATGTCACCAGGTAAGGAGTTCAACTTAATTTTTCTGAGGCTTAGACAGAAAAAGATACATGTGTCTCTAAACTAGGTAGGAAATTAGCTCCTTAAATGCAATAACAATGTAGTTATTAAAATCACATCAGTCACTGGCAAAGCCAGCAGACACAATGGTAACTCAGCAGCTAAGCACTAGATTGAGGCAGAACAGGAGGTTCCCAAGGCACAGGAGCCTCAATCAAACAAACAAACAAAGCATACCATTAAACCATCTTTCTACCCCCAAACACTCAAAATTACTGACCTGAAAAAAAAGAAAGGAAAACAAAAAAAAAGGCTGCATAAGTGTTACTTTCTACCACACATGCTGCTGAACCTTGACTGGTCCTGAAGCTCCTACCTCAGGCAGACACCTCTTCCCAAAGGGCTGAGCCAGCTCAAAAGCTGCAAAGGACTCAAGCAAGAGCTGAGCACCAACACCAGAGAAACCCAAGAGCACAATGAGCTCCCTCAGCAGAGGCTGTGGCTCAAATAGCCCAAGGCTCCGCCCACCACCCTTAGCACAATCACCTGGGGAAGGGCAAACCACCAGAAGTTATCAAGTCAGCTGGAGGAGCAGCAGCACTGTTCCCACCTGCCTTCAATTTACAGCAAATGAGACCCTGAACAGAGAAAGCAACACTTACTGGCAAAGACAATACCTGCTCCTGTACTACAGCTACAACTATTGCATCAGCAATGTCACCAGGTAAGGAGTTCAACTTAATTTTTCTGAGGCTTAGACAGAAAAAGATACATGTGTCTCTAAACTAGGTAGGAAATTAGCTCCTTAAATGCAATAGCAATGTAGTTATTAAAATCACATCAGTCACTGGCAAAGCCAGCAGACACAATGGTAACTCAGCAGCTAAGCACTAGATTGAGGCAGAACAGGAGGTTCCCAAGGCACAGGAGCCTCAATCAAACAAACAAAGCATACCATTAAACCATCTTTCTACCCCCAAACACTCAAAACCAAATTACTGACCTGAAAAAAAAGAAAGGAAAACAAAAAAAAGGCTGCATAAAAGTGTTACTTTCTACCACACATGCTGCTGAACCTTGACTGGTCCTGAAGCTCTTACCTCAGGCAGACACCTCCTCCCAAAGGGCTGAGCCAGCTCAAAAGCTGCAAAGGTCTCAAGCAAGAGCTGAGCACCAACACCAGAGAAACCCAAGAGCACAATAAGCTCCCTCAGCAGAGGCTGTGGCTCAAATAGCCCAAGGCTCCGCCCACCACCCTTAGCACAATCACCTGGGAAAGGGGAAGGGCAAACCACCAGAAGTTATCAAGTCAGCTGGAGGAGCAGCAGCACTGTTCCCACCTGCCTTCAATTTACAGCAAATGAGACCCTGAACAGAGAAAGCAACACTTACTGGCAAAGACAATACCTGCTCCTGTACTACAGCTACAACTCTTGCATCAGCAATGTCACCAGGTAAGGAGTTCAACTTAATTTTTCTGAGGCTTAGACAGAAAAAGATACATGTGTCTCTAAACTAGGTAGGAAATTAGCTCCTTAAATGCAATAGCAATGTAGTTATTAAAATCACATCAGTCACTGGCAAAGCCAGCAGACACAATGGTAACTCAGCAGCTAAGCACTAGATTGAGGCAGAACAGGAGGTTCCCGAGGCACAGGAGCCTCAATCAAACAAACAAACAAAGCATACCATTAAACCATCTTTCTACCCCCAGACACTCAAAACAAAATTACTGACCTGAAAAAAAGAAAGGAAAACAAAAAAAAAGGCTGCATAAAAGTGTTACTTTCTACCACACATGCTGCTGAACCTTGACTGGTCCTGAAGCTCTTACCTCAGGCAGACACCTCTTCCCAAAGGGCTGAGCCAGCTCAAAAGCTGCAAAGGACTCAAGCAAGAGCTGAGCACCAACACCAGAGAAACCCAAGAGCACAATGAGCTCCCTCAGCAGAGGCTGTGGCTCAAATAGCCCAAGGCTCCGCCCACCACCCTTAGCACAATCACCTGGGAAAGGGGAAGGGCAAACCACCAGAAGTTATCAAGTCAGCTGGAGGAGCAGCAGCACTGTTCCCACCTGCCTTCAATTTACAGCAAATGAGACCCTGAACAGAGAAAGCAACACTTACTGGCAAAGACAATACCTGCTCCTGTACTACAGCTACAACTCTTGCATCAGCAATGTCACCAGGTAAGGAGTTCAACTTAATTTTTCTGAGGCATAGACAGAAAAAGATACATGTGTCTCTAAACTAGGTAGGAAATTAGCTCCTTAAATGCAATAACAATGTAGTTATTAAAATCACATCAGTCACTGGCAAAGCCAGCAGACACAATGGTAACTCAGCAGCTAAGCACTAGATTGAGGCAGAACAGGAGGTTCCCAAGGCACAGGAGCCTCAATCAAACAAACAAACAAAGCATACCATTAAACCATCTTTCTACCCCCAAACACTCAAAATTACTGACCTGAAAAAAAAGAAAGGAAAACAAAAAAAAAAGGCTGCATAAAAGTGTTACTTTCTACCACACATGCTGCTGAACCTTGACTGGTCCTGAAGCTCTTACCTCAGGCAGACACCTCTTCCCAAAGGGCTGAGCCAGCTCAAAAGCTGCAAAGGACTCAAGCAAGAGCTGAGCACCAACACCAGAGAAACCCAAGAGCACAATGAGCTCCCTCAGCAGAGGCTGTGGCTCAAATAGCCCAAGGCTCCGCCCACCACCCTTAGCACAATCACCTGGGAAAGGGCAAACCACCAGAAGTTATCAAGTCAGCTGGAGGAGCAGCAGCACTGTTCCCACCTGCCTTCAATTTACAGCAAATGAGACCCTGAACAGAGAAAGCAACACTTACTGGCAAAGACAATACCTGCTCCTGTACTACAGCTACAACTCTTGCATCAGCAATGTCACCAGGTAAGGAGTTCAACTTAATTTTTCTGAGGCATAGACAGAAAAAGATATATGTGTCTCTAAACTAGGTAGGAAATTAGCTCCTTAAATGCAATAACAATGTAGTTATTAAAATCACATCAGTCACTGGCAAAGCCAGCAGACACAATGGTAACTCAGCAGCTAAGCACTAGATTGAGGCAGAACAGGAGGTTCCCAAGGCACAGGAGCCTCAATCAAACAAACAAAGCATACCATTAAACCATCTTTCTACCCCCAAACACTCAAAACCAAATTACTGACCTGAAAAAAAAGAAAGGAAAACAAAAAAAAGGCTGCATAAAAGTGTTACTTTCTACCACACATGCTGCTGAACCTTGACTGGTCCTGAAGCTCTTACCTCAGGCAGACACCTCCTCCCAAAGGGCTGAGCCAGCTCAAAAGCTGCAAAGGACTCAAGCAAGAGCTGAGCACCAACACCAGAGAAACCCAAGAGCACAATAAGCTCCCTCAGCAGAGGCTGTGGCTCAAATAGCCCAAGCCTCCACCCACCACCCTTAGCACAATCACCTGGGAAAGGGGAAGGGCAAACCACCAGAAGTTATCAAGTCAGCTGGAGGAGCAGCAGCACTGTTCCCACCTGCCTTCAATTTACAGCAAATGAGACCCTGAACAGAGAAAGCAACACTTACTGGCAAAGACAATACCTGCTCCTGTACTACAGCTACAACTCTTGCATCAGCAATGTCACCAGGTAAGGAGTTCAACTTAATTTTTCTGAGGCATAGACAGAAAAAGATACATGTGTCTCTAAACTAGGTAGGAAATTAGCTCCTTAAATGCAATAACAATGTAGTTATTAAAATCACATCAGTCACTGGCAAAGCCAGCAGACACAATGGTAACTCAGCAGCCAAGCACTAGATTGAGGCAGAACAGGAGGTTCCCAAGGCACAGGAGCCTCAATCAAACAAACAAACAAAGCATACCATTAAACCATCTTTCTACCCCCAAACACTCAAAACAAAATTACTGACCTGAAAAAAAGAAAGGTAAACAAAAAAAAAGGCTGCATACAAGTGTTACTTTCTACCACACATGCTGCTGAACCTTGACTGGTCCTGAAGCTCTTACCTCAGGCAGACACCTCCTCCCAAAGGGCTGAGCCAGCTCAAAAGCTGCAAAGGACTCAAGCAAGAGCTGAGCACCAACACCAGAGAAACCCAAGAGCACAATGAGCTCCCTCAGCAGAGGCTGTGGCTCAAATAGCCCAAGGCTCCGCCCACCACCCTTAGCACAATCACCTGGGAAAGGGGAAGGGCAAACCACCAGAAGTTATCAAGTCAGCTGGAGGAGCAGCAGCACTGTTCCCACCTGCCTTCAATTTACAGCAAATGAGACCCTGAACAGAGAAAGCAACACTTACTGGCAAAGACAATACCTGCTCCTGTACTACAGCTACAACTATTGCATCAGCAATGTCACCAGGTAAGGAGTTCAACTTAATTTTTCTGAGGCATAGACAGAAAAAGATACATGTGTCTCTAAACTAGGTAGGAAATTAGCTCCTTAAATGCAATAGCAATGTAGTTATTAAAATCACATCAGTCACTGGCAAAGCCAGCAGACACAATGGTAACTCAGCAGCTAAGCACTAGATTGAGGCAGAACAGGAGGTTCCCAAGGCACAGGAGCCTCAATCAAACAAACAAACAAAGCATACCATTAAACCATCTTTCTACCCCCAGACACTCAAAATTACTGACCTGAAAAAAAAGAAAGGAAAACAAAAAAAAAGGCTGCATAAAAGTGTTACTTTCTACCACACATGCTGCTGAACCTTGACTGGTCCTGAAGCTCTTACCTCAGGCAGACACCTCTTCCCAAAGGGCTGAGCCAGCTCAAAAGCTGCAAAGGACTCAAGCAAGAGCTGAGCACCAACACCAGAGAAACCCAAGAGCACAATGAGCTCCCTCAGCAGAGGCTGTGGCTCAAATAGCCCAAGGCTCCGCCCACCACCCTTAGCACAATCACCTGGGAAAGGGCAAACCACCAGAAGTTATCAAGTCAGCTGGAGGAGCAGCAGCACTGTTCCCACCTGCCTTCAATTTACAGCAAATGAGACCCTGAACAGAGAAAGCAACACTTACTGGCAAAGACAATACCTGCTCCTGTACTACAGCTACAACTATTGCATCAGCAATGTCACCAGGTAAGGAGTTCAACTTAATTTTTCTGAGGCATAGACAGAAAAAGATACATGTGTCTCTAAACTAGGTAGGAAATTAGCTCCTTAAATGCAATAACAATGTAGTTATTAAAATCACATCAGTCACTGGCAAAGCCAGCAGACACAATGGTAACTCAGCAGCTAAGCACTAGATTGAGGCAGAACAGGAGGTTCCCAAGGCACAGGAGCCTCAATCAAACAAACAAAGCATACCATTAAACCATCTTTCTACCCCCAAACACTCAAAAGAAAATTACTGACCTGAAAAAAAAGAAAGGAAAACAAAAAAAAGGCTGCATAAAAGTGTTACTTTCTACCACACATGCTGCTGAACCTTGACTGGTCCTGAAGCTCTTACCTCAGGCAGACACCTCTTCCCAAAGGGCTGAGCCAGCTCAAAAGCTGCAAAGGACTCAAGCAAGAGCTGAGCACCAACACCAGAGAAACCCAAGAGCACAATGAGCTCCCTCAGCAGAGGCTGTGGCTCAAATAGCCCAAGCCTCCGCCCACCACCCTTAGCACAATCACCTGGGAAAGGGCAAACCACCAGAAGTTATCAAGTCAGCTGGAGGAGCAGCAGCACTGTTCCCACCTGCCTTCAATTTACAGCAAATGAGACCCTGAACAGAGAAAGCAACACTTACTGGCAAAGACAATACCTGCTCCTGTACTACAGCTACAACTATTGCATCAGCAATGTCACCAGGTAAGGAGTTCAACTTAATTTTTCTGAGGCATAGACAGAAAAAGATACATGTGTCTCTAAACTAGGTAGGAAATTAGCTCCTTAAATGCAATAACAATGTAGTTATTAAAATCACATCAGTCACTGGCAAAGCCAGCAGACACAATGGTAACTCAGCAGCTAAGCACTAGATTGAGGCAGAACAGGAGGTTCCCAAGGCACAGGAGCCTCAATCAAACAAACAAAGCATACCATTAAACCATCTTTCTACCCCCAAACACTCAAAACCAAATTACTGACCTGAAAAAAAGAAAGGAAAACAAAAAAAAGGCTGCATAAAAGTGTTACTTTCTACCACACATGCTGCTGAACCTTGACTGGTCCTGAAGCTCTTACCTCAGGCAGACACCTCCTCCCAAAGGGCTGAGCCAGCTCAAAAGCTGCAAAGGACTCAAGCAAGAGCTGAGCACCAACACCAGAGAAACCCAAGAGCACAATAAGCTCCCTCAGCAGAGGCTGTGGCTCAAATAGCCCAAGCCTCCACCCACCACCCTTAGCACAATCACCTGGGAAAGGGGAAGGGCAAACCACCAGAAGTTATCAAGTCAGCTGGAGGAGCAGCAGCACTGTTCCCACCTGCCTTCAATTTACAGCAAATGAGACCCTGAACAGAGAAAGCAACACTTACTGGCAAAGACAATACCTGCTCCTGTACTACAGCTACAACTCTTGCATCAGCAATGTCACCAGGTAAGGAGTTCAACTTAATTTTTCTGAGGCATAGACAGAAAAAGATACATGTGTCTCTAAACTAGGTAGGAAATTAGCTCCTTAAATGCAATAACAATGTAGTTATTAAAATCACATCAGTCACTGGCAAAGCCAGCAGACACAATGGTAACTCAGCAGCTAAGCACTAGATTGAGGCAGAACAGGAGGTTCCCAAGGCACAGGAGCCTCAATCAAACAAACAAACAAAGCATACCATTAAACCATCTTTCTACCCCCAGACACTCAAAATTACTGACCTGAAAAAAAAGAAAGGAAAACAAAAAAAAAGGCTGCATAAAAGTGTTACTTTCTACCACACATGCTGCTGAACCTTGACTGGTCCTGAAGCTCTTACCTCAGGCAGACACCTCTTCCCAAAGGGCTGAGCCAGCTCAAAAGCTGCAAAGGACTCAAGCAAGAGCTGAGCACCAACACCAGAGAAACCCAAGAGCACAATGAGCTCCCTCAGCAGAGGCTGTGGCTCAAATAGCCCAAGGCTCCGCCCACCACCCTTAGCACAATCACCTGGGGAAGGGCAAACCACCAGAAGTTATCAAGTCAGCTGGAGGAGCAGCAGCACTGTTCCCACCTGCCTTCAATTTACAGCAAATGAGACCCTGAACAGAGAAAGCAACACTTACTGGCAAAGACAATACCTGCTCCTGTACTACAGCTACAACTCTTGCATCAGCAATGTCACCAGGTAAGGAGTTCAACTTAATTTTTCTGAGGCTTAGACAGAAAAAGATACATGTGTCTCTAAACTAGGTAGGAAATTAGCTCCTTAAATGCAATAGCAATGTAGTTATTAAAATCACATCAGTCACTGGCAAAGCCAGCAGACACAATGGTAACTCAGCAGCTAAGCACTAGATTGAGGCAGAACAGGAGGTTCCCAAGGCACAGGAGCCTCAATCAAACAAACAAAGCATACCATTAAACCATCTTTCTACCCCCAAACACTCAAAACAAAATTACTGACCTGAAAAAAAGAAAGGTAAACAAAAAAAAAAGGCTGCATAAAAGTGTTACTTTCTACCACACATGCTGCTGAACCTTGACTGGTCCTGAAGCTCTTACCTCAGGCAGACACCTCTTCCCAAAGGGCTGAGCCAGCTCAAAAGCTGCAAAGGTCTCAAGCAAGAGCTGAGCACCAACACCAGAGAAACCCAAGAGCACAATGAGCTCCCTCAGCAGAGGCTGTGGCTCAAATAGCCCAAGGCTCCGCCCACCACCCTTAGCACAATCACCTGGGGAAGGGCAAACCACCAGAAGTTATCAAGTCAGCTGGAGGAGCAGCAGCACTGTTCCCACCTGCCTTCAATTTACAGCAAATGAGACCCTGAACAGAGAAAGCAACACTTACTGGCAAAGACAATACCTGCTCCTGTACTACAGCTACAACTATTGCATCAGCAATGTCACCAGGTAAGGAGTTCAACTTAATTTTTCTGAGGCATAGACAGAAAAAGATACATGTGTCTCTAAACTAGGTAGGAAATTAGCTCCTTAAATGCAATAACAATGTAGTTATTAAAATCACATCAGTCACTGGCAAAGCCAGCAGACACAATGGTAACTCAGCAGCTAAGCACTAGATTGAGGCAGAACAGGAGGTTCCCAAGGCACAGGAGCCTCAATCAAACAAACAAAGCATACCATTAAACCATCTTTCTACCCCCAAACACTCAAAACCAAATTACTGACCTGAAAAAAAGAAAGGTAAACAAAAAAAAAAGGCTGCATACAAGTGTTACTTTCTACCACACATGCTGCTGAACCTTGACTGGTCCTGAAGCTCTTACCTCAGGCAGACACCTCTTCCCAAAGGGCTGAGCCAGCTCAAAAGCTGCAAAGGACTCAAGCAAGAGCTGAGCACCAACACCAGAGAAACCCAAGAGCACAATGAGCTCCCTCAGCAGAGGCTGTGGCTCAAATAGCCCAAGGCTCCGCCCACCACCCTTAGCACAATCACCTGGGAAAGGGGAAGGGCAAACCACCAGAAGTTATCAAGTCAGCTGGAGGAGCAGCAGCACTGTTCCCACCTGCCTTCAATTTACAGCAAATGAGACCCTGAACAGAGAAAGCAACACTTACTGGCAAAGACAATACCTGCTCCTGTACTACAGCTACAACTCTTGCATCAGCAATGTCACCAGGTAAGGAGTTCAACTTAATTTTTCTGAGGCATAGACAGAAAAAGATACATGTGTCTCTAAACTAGGTAGGAAATTAGCTCCTTAAATGCAATAACAATGTAGTTATTAAAATCACATCAGTCACTGGCAAAGCCAGCAGACACAATGGTAACTCAGCAGCTAAGCACTAGATTGAGGCAGAACAGGAGGTTCCCGAGGCACAGGAGCCTCAATCAAACAAACAAACAAAGCATACCATTAAACCATCTTTCTACCCCCAAACACTCAAAATTACTGACCTGAAAAAAAAGAAAGGAAAACAAAAAAAAAAGGCTGCATAAAAGTGTTACTTTCTACCACACATGCTGCTGAACCTTGACTGGTCCTGAAGCTCTTACCTCAGGCAGACACCTCTTCCCAAAGGGCTGAGCCAGCTCAAAAGCTGCAAAGGTCTCAAGCAAGAGCTGAGCACCAACACCAGAGAAACCCAAGAGCACAATGAGCTCCCTCAGCAGAGGCTGTGGCTCAAATAGCCCAAGGCTCCGCCCACCACCCTTAGCACAATCACCTGGGAAAGGGGAAGGGCAAACCACCAGAAGTTATCAAGTCAGCTGGAGGAGCAGCAGCACTGTTCCCACCTGCCTTCAATTTACAGCAAATGAGACCCTGAACAGAGAAAGCAACACTTACTGGCAAAGACAATACCTGCTCCTGTACTACAGCTACAACTCTTGCATCAGCAATGTCACCAGGTAAGGAGTTCAACTTAATTTTTCTGAGGCTTAGACAGAAAAAGATACATGTGTCTCTAAACTAGGTAGGAAATTAGCTCCTTAAATGCAATAGCAATGTAGTTATTAAAATCACATCAGTCACTGGCAAAGCCAGCAGACACAATGGTAACTCAGCAGCTAAGCACTAGATTGAGGCAGAACAGGAGGTTCCCAAGGCACAGGAGCCTCAATCAAACAAACAAACAAAGCATACCATTAAACCATCTTTCTACCCCCAGACACTCAAAACAAAATTACTGACCTGAAAAAAAGAAAGGTAAACAAAAAAAAAAGGCTGCATAAAAGTGTTACTTTCTACCACACATGCTGCTGAACCTTGACTGGTCCTGAAGCTCTTACCTCAGGCAGACACCTCCTCCCAAAGGGCTGAGCCAGCTCAAAAGCTGCAAAGGACTCAAGCAAGAGCTGAGCACCAACACCAGAGAAACCCAAGAGCACAATGAGCTCCCTCAGCAGAGGCTGTGGCTCAAATAGCCCAAGGCTCCGCCCACCACCCTTAGCACAATCACCTGGGGAAGGGCAAACCACCAGAAGTTATCAAGTCAGCTGGAGGAGCAGCAGCACTGTTCCCACCTGCCTTCAATTTACAGCAAATGAGACCCTGAACAGAGAAAGCAACACTTACTGGCAAAGACAATACCTGCTCCTGTACTACAGCTACAACTCTTGCATCAGCAATGTCACCAGGTAAGGAGTTCAACTTAATTTTTCTGAGGCATAGACAGAAAAAGATACATGTGTCTCTAAACTAGGTAGGAAATTAGCTCCTTAAATGCAATAACAATGTAGTTATTAAAATCACATCAGTCACTGGCAAAGCCAGCAGACACAATGGTAACTCAGCAGCTAAGCACTAGATTGAGGCAGAACAGGAGGTTCCCAAGGCACAGGAGCCTCAATCAAACAAACAAACAAAGCATACCATTAAACCATCTTTCTACCCCCAAACACTCAAAAGAAAATTACTGACCTGAAAAAAAGAAAGGAAAACAAAAAAAAAAGGCTGCATACAAGTGTTACTTTCTACCACACATGCTGCTGAACCTTGACTGGTCCTGAAGCTCTTACCTCAGGCAGACACCTCTTCCCAAAGGGCTGAGCCAGCTCAAAAGCTGCAAAGGACTCAAGCAAGAGCTGAGCACCAACACCAGAGAAACCCAAGAGCACAATGAGCTCCCTCAGCAGAGGCTGTGGCTCAAATAGCCCAAGGCTCCGCCCACCACCCTTAGCACAATCACCTGGGGAAGGGCAAACCACCAGAAGTTATCAAGTCAGCTGGAGGAGCAGCAGCACTGTTCCCACCTGCCTTCAATTTACAGCAAATGAGACCCTGAACAGAGAAAGCAACACTTACTGGCAAAGACAATACCTGCTCCTGTACTACAGCTACAACTCTTGCATCAGCAATGTCACCAGGTAAGGAGTTCAACTTAATTTTTCTGAGGCTTAGACAGAAAAAGATACATGTGTCTCTAAACTAGGTAGGAAATTAGCTCCTTAAATGCAATAACAATGTAGTTATTAAAATCACATCAGTCACTGGCAAAGCCAGCAGACACAATGGTAACTCAGCAGCTAAGCACTAGATTGAGGCAGAACAGGAGGTTCCCAAGGCACAGGAGCCTCAATCAAACAAACAAACAAAGCATACCATTAAACCATCTTTCTACCCCCAGACACTCAAAATTACTGACCTGAAAAAAAAGAAAGGAAAACAAAAAAAAAAGGCTGCATAAAAGTGTTACTTTCTACCACACATGCTGCTGAACCTTGACTGGTCCTGAAGCTCTTACCTCAGGCAGACACCTCTTCCCAAAGGGCTGAGCCAGCTCAAAAGCTGCAAAGGACTCAAGCAAGAGCTGAGCACCAACACCAGAGAAACCCAAGAGCACAATGAGCTCCCTCAGCAGAGGCTGTGGCTCAAATAGCCCAAGGCTCCGCCCACCACCCTTAGCACAATCACCTGGGAAAGGGGAAGGGCAAACCACCAGAAGTTATCAAGTCAGCTGGAGGAGCAGCAGCACTGTTCCCACCTGCCTTCAATTTACAGCAAATGAGACCCTGAACAGAGAAAGCAACACTTACTGGCAAAGACAATACCTGCTCCTGTACTACAGCTACAACTATTGCATCAGCAATGTCACCAGGTAAGGAGTTCAACTTAATTTTTCTGAGGCTTAGACAGAAAAAGATACATGTGTCTCTAAACTAGGTAGGAAATTAGCTCCTTAAATGCAATAGCAATGTAGTTATTAAAATCACATCAGTCACTGGCAAAGCCAGCAGACACAATGGTAACTCAGCAGCTAAGCACTAGATTGAGGCAGAACAGGAGGTTCCCAAGGCACAGGAGCCTCAATCAAACAAACAAACAAAGCATACCATTAAACCATCTTTCTACCCCCAGACACTCAAAACAAAATTACTGACCTGAAAAAAAGAAAGGTAAACAAAAAAAAAAGGCTGCATAAAAGTGTTACTTTCTACCACACATGCTGCTGAACCTTGACTGGTCCTGAAGCTCTTACCTCAGGCAGACACCTCCTCCCAAAGGGCTGAGCCAGCTCAAAAGCTGCAAAGGACTCAAGCAAGAGCTGAGCACCAACACCAGAGAAACCCAAGAGCACAATGAGCTCCCTCAGCAGAGGCTGTGGCTCAAATAGCCCAAGGCTCCGCCCACCACCCTTAGCACAATCACCTGGGGAAGGGCAAACCACCAGAAGTTATCAAGTCAGCTGGAGGAGCAGCAGCACTGTTCCCACCTGCCTTCAATTTACAGCAAATGAGACCCTGAACAGAGAAAGCAACACTTACTGGCAAAGACAATACCTGCTCCTGTACTACAGCTACAACTCTTGCATCAGCAATGTCACCAGGTAAGGAGTTCAACTTAATTTTTCTGAGGCATAGACAGAAAAAGATACATGTGTCTCTAAACTAGGTAGGAAATTAGCTCCTTAAATGCAATAACAATGTAGTTATTAAAATCACATCAGTCACTGGCAAAGCCAGCAGACACAATGGTAACTCAGCAGCTAAGCACTAGATTGAGGCAGAACAGGAGGTTCCCAAGGCACAGGAGCCTCAATCAAACAAACAAACAAAGCATACCATTAAACCATCTTTCTACCCCCAAACACTCAAAACAAAATTACTGACCTGAAAAAAAGAAAGGTAAACAAAAAAAAAAGGCTGCATACAAGTGTTACTTTCTACCACACATGCTGCTGAACCTTGACTGGTCCTGAAGCTCTTACCTCAGGCAGACACCTCTTCCCAAAGGGCTGAGCCAGCTCAAAAGCTGCAAAGGACTCAAGCAAGAGCTGAGCACCAACACCAGAGAAACCCAAGAGCACAATGAGCTCCCTCAGCAGAGGCTGTGGCTCAAATAGCCCAAGGCTCCGCCCACCACCCTTAGCACAATCACCTGGGGAAGGGCAAACCACCAGAAGTTATCAAGTCAGCTGGAGGAGCAGCAGCACTGTTCCCACCTGCCTTCAATTTACAGCAAATGAGACCCTGAACAGAGAAAGCAACACTTACTGGCAAAGACAATACCTGCTCCTGTACTACAGCTACAACTATTGCATCAGCAATGTCACCAGGTAAGGAGTTCAACTTAATTTTTCTGAGGCATAGACAGAAAAAGATACATGTGTCTCTAAACTAGGTAGGAAATTAGCTCCTTAAATGCAATAGCAATGTAGTTATTAAAATCACATCAGTCACTGGCAAAGCCAGCAGACACAATGGTAACTCAGCAGCTAAGCACTAGATTGAGGCAGAACAGGAGGTTCCCAAGGCACAGGAGCCTCAATCAAACAAACAAACAAAGCATACCATTAAACCATCTTTCTACCCCCAAACACTCAAAACAAAATTACTGACCTGAAAAAAAGAAAGGTAAACAAAAAAAAAAGGCTGCATACAAGTGTTACTTTCTACCACACATGCTGCTGAACCTTGACTGGTCCTGAAGCTCTTACCTCAGGCAGACACCTCTTCCCAAAGGGCTGAGCCAGCTCAAAAGCTGCAAAGGACTCAAGCAAGAGCTGAGCACCAACACCAGAGAAACCCAAGAGCACAATGAGCTCCCTCAGCAGAGGCTGTGGCTCAAATAGCCCAAGGCTCCGCCCACCACCCTTAGCACAATCACCTGGGGAAGGGCAAACCACCAGAAGTTATCAAGTCAGCTGGAGGAGCAGCAGCACTGTTCCCACCTGCCTTCAATTTACAGCAAATGAGACCCTGAACAGAGAAAGCAACACTTACTGGCAAAGACAATACCTGCTCCTGTACTACAGCTACAACTATTGCATCAGCAATGTCACCAGGTAAGGAGTTCAACTTTATTTTTCTGAGGCATAGACAGAAAAAGATACATGTGTCTCTAAACTAGGTAGGAAATTAGCTCCTTAAATGCAATAACAATGTAGTTATTAAAATCACATCAGTCACTGGCAAAGCCAGCAGACACAATGGTAACTCAGCAGCTAAGCACTAGATTGAGGCAGAACAGGAGGTTCCCAAGGCACAGGAGCCTCAATCAAACAAACAAACAAAGCATACCATTAAACCATCTTTCTACCCCCAAACACTCAAAACAAAATTACTGACCTGAAAAAAAGAAAGGTAAACAAAAAAAAAAGGCTGCATACAAGTGTTACTTTCTACCACACATGCTGCTGAACCTTGACTGGTCCTGAAGCTCTTACCTCAGGCAGACACCTCTTCCCAAAGGGCTGAGCCAGCTCAAAAGCTGCAAAGGACTCAAGCAAGAGCTGAGCACCAACACCAGAGAAACCCAAGAGCACAATGAGCTCCCTCAGCAGAGGCTGTGGCTCAAATAGCCCAAGGCTCCGCCCACCACCCTTAGCACAATCACCTGGGGAAGGGCAAACCACCAGAAGTTATCAAGTCAGCTGGAGGAGCAGCAGCACTGTTCCCACCTGCCTTCAATTTACAGCAAATGAGACCCTGAACAGAGAAAGCAACACTTACTGGCAAAGACAATACCTGCTCCTGTACTACAGCTACAACTCTTGCATCAGCAATGTCACCAGGTAAGGAGTTCAACTTAATTTTTCTGAGGCATAGACAGAAAAAGATACATGTGTCTCTAAACTAGGTAGGAAATTAGCTCCTTAAATGCAATAACAATGTAGTTATTAAAATCACATCAGTCACTGGCAAAGCCAGCAGACACAATGGTAACTCAGCAGCTAAGCACTAGATTGAGGCAGAACAGGAGGTTCCCAAGGCACAGGAGCCTCAATCAAACAAACAAAGCATACCATTAAACCATCTTTCTACCCCCAAACACTCAAAACAAAATTACTGACCTGAAAAAAAGAAAGGTAAACAAAAAAAAAAGGCTGCATACAAGTGTTACTTTCTACCACACATGCTGCTGAACCTTGACTGGTCCTGAAGCTCTTACCTCAGGCAGACACCTCTTCCCAAAGGGCTGAGCCAGCTCAAAAGCTGCAAAGGACTCAAGCAAGAGCTGAGCACCAACACCAGAGAAACCCAAGAGCACAATGAGCTCCCTCAGCAGAGGCTGTGGCTCAAATAGCCCAAGGCTCCGCCCACCACCCTTAGCACAATCACCTGGGGAAGGGCAAACCACCAGAAGTTATCAAGTCAGCTGGAGGAGCAGCAGCACTGTTCCCACCTGCCTTCAATTTACAGCAAATGAGACCCTGAACAGAGAAAGCAACACTTACTGGCAAAGACAATACCTGCTCCTGTACTACAGCTACAACTCTTGCATCAGCAATGTCACCAGGTAAGGAGTTCAACTTAATTTTTCTGAGGCATAGACAGAAAAAGATACATGTGTCTCTAAACTAGGTAGGAAATTAGCTCCTTAAATGCAATAACAATGTAGTTATTAAAATCACATCAGTCACTGGCAAAGCCAGCAGACACAATGGTAACTCAGCAGCTAAGCACTAGATTGAGGCAGAACAGGAGGTTCCCAAGGCACAGGAGCCTCAATCAAACAAACAAACAAAGCATACCATTAAACCATCTTTCTACCCCCAAACACTCAAAACAAAATTACTGACCTGAAAAAAAGAAAGGTAAACAAAAAAAAAGGCTGCATACAAGTGTTACTTTCTACCACACATGCTGCTGAACCTTGACTGGTCCTGAAGCTCTTACCTCAGGCAGACACCTCTTCCCAAAGGGCTGAGCCAGCTCAAAAGCTGCAAAGGACTCAAGCAAGAGCTGAGCACCAACACCAGAGAAACCCAAGAGCACAATGAGCTCCCTCAGCAGAGGCTGTGGCTCAAATAGCCCAAGGCTCCGCCCACCACCCTTAGCACAATCACCTGGGGAAGGGCAAACCACCAGAAGTTATCAAGTCAGCTGGAGGAGCAGCAGCACTGTTCCCACCTGCCTTCAATTTACAGCAAATGAGACCCTGAACAGAGAAAGCAACACTTACTGGCAAAGACAATACCTGCTCCTGTACTACAGCTACAACTATTGCATCAGCAATGTCACCAGGTAAGGAGTTCAACTTAATTTTTCTGAGGCATAGACAGAAAAAGATACATGTGTCTCTAAACTAGGTAGGAAATTAGCTCCTTAAATGCAATAACAATGTAGTTATTAAAATCACATCAGTCACTGGCAAAGCCAGCAGACACAATGGTAACTCAGCAGCTAAGCACTAGATTGAGGCAGAACAGGAGGTTCCCAAGGCACAGGAGCCTCAATCAAACAAACAAACAAAGCATACCATTAAACCATCTTTCTACCCCCAAACACTCAAAACAAAATTACTGACCTGAAAAAAAGAAAGGTAAACAAAAAAAAAAGGCTGCATACAAGTGTTACTTTCTACCACACATGCTGCTGAACCTTGACTGGTCCTGAAGCTCTTACCTCAGGCAGACACCTCTTCCCAAAGGGCTGAGCCAGCTCAAAAGCTGCAAAGGACTCAAGCAAGAGCTGAGCACCAACACCAGAGAAACCCAAGAGCACAATGAGCTCCCTCAGCAGAGGCTGTGGCTCAAATAGCCCAAGGCTCCGCCCACCACCCTTAGCACAATCACCTGGGAAAGGGGAAGGGCAAACCACCAGAAGTTATCAAGTCAGCTGGAGGAGCAGCAGCACTGTTCCCACCTGCCTTCAATTTACAGCAAATGAGACCCTGAACAGAGAAAGCAACACTTACTGGCAAAGACAATACCTGCTCCTGTACTACAGCTACAACTCTTGCATCAATGTCACCAGGTAAGGAGTTCAACTTAATTTTTCTGAGGCTTAGACAGAAAAAGATACATGTGTCTCTAAACTAGGTAGGAAATTAGCTCCTTAAATGCAATAGCAATGTAGTTATTAAAATCACATCAGTCACTGGCAAAGCCAGCAGACACAATGGTAACTCAGCAGCTAAGCACTAGATTGAGGCAGAACAGGAGGTTCCCGAGGCACAGGAGCCTCAATCAAACAAACAAAGCATACCATTAAACCATCTTTCTACCCCCAAACACTCAAAAGAAAATTACTGACCTGAAAAAAAAGAAAGGAAAACAAAAAAAAGGCTGCATAAAAGTGTTACTTTCTACCACACATGCTGCTGAACCTTGACTGGTCCTGAAGCTCTTACCTCAGGCAGACACCTCTTCCCAAAGGGCTGAGCCAGCTCAAAAGCTGCAAAGGTCTCAAGCAAGAGCTGAGCACCAACACCAGAGAAACCCAAGAGCACAATGAGCTCCCTCAGCAGAGGCTGTGGCTCAAATAGCCCAAGGCTCCGCCCACCACCCTTAGCACAATCACCTGGGAAAGGGGAAGGGCAAACCACCAGAAGTTATCAAGTCAGCTGGAGGAGCAGCAGCACTGTTCCCACCTGCCTTCAATTTACAGCAAATGAGACCCTGAACAGAGAAAGCAACACTTACTGGCAAAGACAATACCTGCTCCTGTACTACAGCTACAACTCTTGCATCAGCAATGTCACCAGGTAAGGAGTTCAACTTAATTTTTCTGAGGCTTAGACAGAAAAAGATACATGTGTCTCTAAACTAGGTAGGAAATTAGCTCCTTAAATGCAATAGCAATGTAGTTATTAAAATCACATCAGTCACTGGCAAAGCCAGCAGACACAATGGTAACTCAGCAGCTAAGCACTAGATTGAGGCAGAACAGGAGGTTCCCAAGGCACAGGAGCCTCAATCAAACAAACAAAGCATACCATTAAACCATCTTTCTACCCCCAGACACTCAAAATTACTGACCTGAAAAAAAAGAAAGGAAAACAAAAAAAAAGGCTGCATAAAAGTGTTACTTTCTACCACACATGCTGCTGAACCTTGACTGGTCCTGAAGCTCTTACCTCAGGCAGACACCTCTTCCCAAAGGGCTGAGCCAGCTCAAAAGCTGCAAAGGACTCAAGCAAGAGCTGAGCACCAACACCAGAGAAACCCAAGAGCACAATGAGCTCCCTCAGCAGAGGCTGTGGCTCAAATAGCCCAAGGCTCCGCCCACCACCCTTAGCACAATCACCTGGGAAAGGGCAAACCACCAGAAGTTATCAAGTCAGCTGGAGGAGCAGCAGCACTGTTCCCACCTGCCTTCAATTTACAGCAAATGAGACCCTGAACAGAGAAAGCAACACTTACTGGCAAAGACAATACCTGCTCCTGTACTACAGCTACAACTCTTGCATCACCAATGTCACCAGGTAAGGAGTTCAACTTAATTTTTCTGAGGCATAGACAGAAAAAGATACATGTGTCTCTAAACTAGGTAGGAAATTAGCTCCTTAAATGCAATAACAATGTAGTTATTAAAATCACATCAGTCACTGGCAAAGCCAGCAGACACAATGGTAACTCAGCAGCTAAGCACTAGATTGAGGCAGAACAGGAGGTTCCCAAGGCACAGGAGCCTCAATCAAACAAACAAACAAAGCATACCATTAAACCATCTTTCTACCCCCAAACACTCAAAACAAAATTACTGACCTGAAAAAAAGAAAGGTAAACAAAAAAAAAAGGCTGCATACAAGTGTTACTTTCTACCACACATGCTGCTGAACCTTGACTGGTCCTGAAGCTCTTACCTCAGGCAGACACCTCTTCCCAAAGGGCTGAGCCAGCTCAAAAGCTGCAAAGGACTCAAGCAAGAGCTGAGCACCAACACCAGAGAAACCCAAGAGCACAATGAGCTCCCTCAGCAGAGGCTGTGGCTCAAATAGCCCAAGGCTCCGCCCACCACCCTTAGCACAATCACCTGGGGAAGGGCAAACCACCAGAAGTTATCAAGTCAGCTGGAGGAGCAGCAGCACTGTTCCCACCTGCCTTCAATTTACAGCAAATGAGACCCTGAACAGAGAAAGCAACACTTACTGGCAAAGACAATACCTGCTCCTGTACTACAGCTACAACTATTGCATCAGCAATGTCACCAGGTAAGGAGTTCAACTTAATTTTTCTGAGGCATAGACAGAAAAAGATACATGTGTCTCTAAACTAGGTAGGAAATTAGCTCCTTAAATGCAATAACAATGTAGTTATTAAAATCACATCAGTCACTGGCAAAGCCAGCAGACACAATGGTAACTCAGCAGCTAAGCACTAGATTGAGGCAGAACAGGAGGTTCCCAAGGCACAGGAGCCTCAATCAAACAAACAAACAAAGCATACCATTAAACCATCTTTCTACCCCCAAACACTCAAAACAAAATTACTGACCTGAAAAAAAGAAAGGTAAACAAAAAAAAAGGCTGCATACAAGTGTTACTTTCTACCACACATGCTGCTGAACCTTGACTGGTCCTGAAGCTCTTACCTCAGGCAGACACCTCTTCCCAAAGGGCTGAGCCAGCTCAAAAGCTGCAAAGGACTCAAGCAAGAGCTGAGCACCAACACCAGAGAAACCCAAGAGCACAATGAGCTCCCTCAGCAGAGGCTGTGGCTCAAATAGCCCAAGGCTCCGCCCACCACCCTTAGCACAATCACCTGGGAAAGGGGAAGGGCAAACCACCAGAAGTTATCAAGTCAGCTGGAGGAGCAGCAGCACTGTTCCCACCTGCCTTCAATTTACAGCAAATGAGACCCTGAACAGAGAAAGCAACACTTACTGGCAAAGACAATACCTGCTCCTGTACTACAGCTACAACTCTTGCATCAGCAATGTCACCAGGTAAGGAGTTCAACTTAATTTTTCTGAGGCATAGACAGAAAAAGATACATGTGTCTCTAAACTAGGTAGGAAATTAGCTCCTTAAATGCAATAACAATGTAGTTATTAAAATCACATCAGTCACTGGCAAAGCCAGCAGACACAATGGTAACTCAGCAGCTAAGCACTAGATTGAGGCAGAACAGGAGGTTCCCAAGGCACAGGAGCCTCAATCAAACAAACAAACAAAGCATACCATTAAACCATCTTTCTACCCCCAAACACTCAAAACAAAATTACTGACCTGAAAAAAAGAAAGGTAAACAAAAAAAAAAGGCTGCATACAAGTGTTACTTTCTACCACACATGCTGCTGAACCTTGACTGGTCCTGAAGCTCTTACCTCAGGCAGACACCTCTTCCCAAAGGGCTGAGCCAGCTCAAAAGCTGCAAAGGACTCAAGCAAGAGCTGAGCACCAACACCAGAGAAACCCAAGAGCACAATGAGCTCCCTCAGCAGAGGCTGTGGCTCAAATAGCCCAAGGCTCCGCCCACCACCCTTAGCACAATCACCTGGGGAAGGGCAAACCACCAGAAGTTATCAAGTCAGCTGGAGGAGCAGCAGCACTGTTCCCACCTGCCTTCAATTTACAGCAAATGAGACCCTGAACAGAGAAAGCAACACTTACTGGCAAAGACAATACCTGCTCCTGTACTACAGCTACAACTATTGCATCAGCAATGTCACCAGGTAAGGAGTTCAACTTAATTTTTCTGAGGCATAGACAGAAAAAGATACATGTGTCTCTAAACTAGGTAGGAAATTAGCTCCTTAAATGCAATAACAATGTAGTTATTAAAATCACATCAGTCACTGGCAAAGCCAGCAGACACAATGGTAACTCAGCAGCTAAGCACTAGATTGAGGCAGAACAGGAGGTTCCCAAGGCACAGGAGCCTCAATCAAACAAACAAACAAAGCATACCATTAAACCATCTTTCTACCCCCAAACACTCAAAACAAAATTACTGACCTGAAAAAAAGAAAGGTAAACAAAAAAAAAAGGCTGCATACAAGTGTTACTTTCTACCACACATGCTGCTGAACCTTGACTGGTCCTGAAGCTCTTACCTCAGGCAGACACCTCTTCCCAAAGGGCTGAGCCAGCTCAAAAGCTGCAAAGGACTCAAGCAAGAGCTGAGCACCAACACCAGAGAAACCCAAGAGCACAATGAGCTCCCTCAGCAGAGGCTGTGGCTCAAATAGCCCAAGGCTCCGCCCACCACCCTTAGCACAATCACCTGGGGAAGGGCAAACCACCAGAAGTTATCAAGTCAGCTGGAGGAGCAGCAGCACTGTTCCCACCTGCCTTCAATTTACAGCAAATGAGACCCTGAACAGAGAAAGCAACACTTACTGGCAAAGACAATACCTGCTCCTGTACTACAGCTACAACTATTGCATCAGCAATGTCACCAGGTAAGGAGTTCAACTTAATTTTTCTGAGGCATAGACAGAAAAAGATACATGTGTCTCTAAACTAGGTAGGAAATTAGCTCCTTAAATGCAATAACAATGTAGTTATTAAAATCACATCAGTCACTGGCAAAGCCAGCAGACACAATGGTAACTCAGCAGCTAAGCACTAGATTGAGGCAGAACAGGAGGTTCCCAAGGCACAGGAGCCTCAATCAAACAAACAAACAAAGCATACCATTAAACCATCTTTCTACCCCCAAACACTCAAAACAAAATTACTGACCTGAAAAAAAGAAAGGTAAACAAAAAAAAAAGGCTGCATACAAGTGTTACTTTCTACCACACATGCTGCTGAACCTTGACTGGTCCTGAAGCTCTTACCTCAGGCAGACACCTCTTCCCAAAGGGCTGAGCCAGCTCAAAAGCTGCAAAGGACTCAAGCAAGAGCTGAGCACCAACACCAGAGAAACCCAAGAGCACAATGAGCTCCCTCAGCAGAGGCTGTGGCTCAAATAGCCCAAGGCTCCGCCCACCACCCTTAGCACAATCACCTGGGGAAGGGCAAACCACCAGAAGTTATCAAGTCAGCTGGAGGAGCAGCAGCACTGTTCCCACCTGCCTTCAATTTACAGCAAATGAGACCCTGAACAGAGAAAGCAACACTTACTGGCAAAGACAATACCTGCTCCTGTACTACAGCTACAACTCTTGCATCAGCAATGTCACCAGGTAAGGAGTTCAACTTAATTTTTCTGAGGCATAGACAGAAAAAGATACATGTGTCTCTAAACTAGGTAGGAAATTAGCTCCTTAAATGCAATAACAATGTAGTTATTAAAATCACATCAGTCACTGGCAAAGCCAGCAGACACAATGGTAACTCAGCAGCTAAGCACTAGATTGAGGCAGAACAGGAGGTTCCCAAGGCACAGGAGCCTCAATCAAACAAACAAACAAAGCATACCATTAAACCATCTTTCTACCCCCAAACACTCAAAACAAAATTACTGACCTGAAAAAAAGAAAGGTAAACAAAAAAAAAAGGCTGCATACAAGTGTTACTTTCTACCACACATGCTGCTGAACCTTGACTGGTCCTGAAGCTCTTACCTCAGGCAGACACCTCTTCCCAAAGGGCTGAGCCAGCTCAAAAGCTGCAAAGGACTCAAGCAAGAGCTGAGCACCAACACCAGAGAAACCCAAGAGCACAATGAGCTCCCTCAGCAGAGGCTGTGGCTCAAATAGCCCAAGGCTCCGCCCACCACCCTTAGCACAATCACCTGGGGAAGGGCAAACCACCAGAAGTTATCAAGTCAGCTGGAGGAGCAGCAGCACTGTTCCCACCTGCCTTCAATTTACAGCAAATGAGACCCTGAACAGAGAAAGCAACACTTACTGGCAAAGACAATACCTGCTCCTGTACTACAGCTACAACTCTTGCATCAGCAATGTCACCAGGTAAGGAGTTCAACTTAATTTTTCTGAGGCATAGACAGAAAAAGATACATGTGTCTCTAAACTAGGTAGGAAATTAGCTCCTTAAATGCAATAACAATGTAGTTATTAAAATCACATCAGTCACTGGCAAAGCCAGCAGACACAATGGTAACTCAGCAGCTAAGCACTAGATTGAGGCAGAACAGGAGGTTCCCAAGGCACAGGAGCCTCAATCAAACAAACAAACAAAGCATACCATTAAACCATCTTTCTACCCCCAGACACTCAAAATTACTGACCTGAAAAAAAAGAAAGGAAAACAAAAAAAAAGGCTGCATAAAAGTGTTACTTTCTACCACACATGCTGCTGAACCTTGACTGGTCCTGAAGCTCTTACCTCAGGCAGACACCTCTTCCCAAAGGGCTGAGCCAGCTCAAAAGCTGCAAAGGACTCAAGCAAGAGCTGAGCACCAACACCAGAGAAACCCAAGAGCACAATGAGCTCCCTCAGCAGAGGCTGTGGCTCAAATAGCCCAAGGCTCCGCCCACCACCCTTAGCACAATCACCTGGGAAAGGGCAAACCACCAGAAGTTATCAGGTCAGCTGGAGGAGCAGCAGCACTGTTCCCACCTGCCTTCAATTTACAGCAAATGAGACCCTGAACAGAGAAAGCAACACTTACTGGCAAAGACAATACCTGCTCCTGTACTACAGCTACAACTCTTGCATCAGCAATGTCACCAGGTAAGGAGTTCAACTTAATTTTTCTGAGGCATAGACAGAAAAAGATACATGTGTCTCTAAACTAGGTAGGAAATTAGCTCCTTAAATGCAATAGCAATGTAGTTATTAAAATCACATCAGTCACTGGCAAAGCCAGCAGACACAATGGTAACTCAGCAGCTAAGCACTAGATTGAGGCAGAACAGGAGGTTCCCAAGGCACAGGAGCCTCAATCAAACAAACAAACAAAGCATACCATTAAACCATCTTTCTACCCCCAAACACTCAAAACAAAATTACTGACCTGAAAAAAAGAAAGGTAAACAAAAAAAAAAGGCTGCATACAAGTGTTACTTTCTACCACACATGCTGCTGAACCTTGACTGGTCCTGAAGCTCTTACCTCAGGCAGACACCTCTTCCCAAAGGGCTGAGCCAGCTCAAAAGCTGCAAAGGACTCAAGCAAGAGCTGAGCACCAACACCAGAGAAACCCAAGAGCACAATGAGCTCCCTCAGCAGAGGCTGTGGCTCAAATAGCCCAAGGCTCCGCCCACCACCCTTAGCACAATCACCTGGGAAAGGGGAAGGGCAAACCACCAGAAGTTATCAAGTCAGCTGGAGGAGCAGCAGCACTGTTCCCACCTGCCTTCAATTTACAGCAAATGAGACCCTGAACAGAGAAAGCAACACTTACTGGCAAAGACAATACCTGCTCCTGTACTACAGCTACAACTCTTGCATCAGCAATGTCACCAGGTAAGGAGTTCAACTTAATTTTTCTGAGGCATAGACAGAAAAAGATACATGTGTCTCTAAACTAGGTAGGAAATTAGCTCCTTAAATGCAATAGCAATGTAGTTATTAAAATCACATCAGTCACTGGCAAAGCCAGCAGACACAATGGTAACTCAGCAGCTAAGCACTAGATTGAGGCAGAACAGGAGGTTCCCAAGGCACAGGAGCCTCAATCAAACAAACAAAGCATACCATTAAACCATCTTTCTACCCCCAGACACTCAAAACAAAATTACTGACCTGAAAAAAAGAAAGGAAAACAAAAAAAAAGGCTGCATAAAAGTGTTACTTTCTACCACACATGCTGCTGAACCTTGACTGGTCCTGAAGCTCTTACCTCAGGCAGACACCTCTTCCCAAAGGGCTGAGCCAGCTCAAAAGCTGCAAAGGACTCAAGCAAGAGCTGAGCACCAACACCAGAGAAACCCAAGAGCACAATGAGCTCCCTCAGCAGAGGCTGTGGCTCAAATAGCCCAAGGCTCCGCCCACCACCCTTAGCACAATCACCTGGGAAAGGGGAAGGGCAAACCACCAGAAGTTATCAAGTCAGCTGGAGGAGCAGCAGCACTGTTCCCACCTGCCTTCAATTTACAGCAGATGAGACCCTGAACAGAGAAAGCAACACTTACTGGCAAAGACAATACCTGCTCCTGTACTACAGCTACAACTATTGCATCCAGCAATGTCACCAGGTAAGGAGTTCAACTTAATTTTTCTGAGGCATAGACAGAAAAAGATACATGTGTCTCTAAACTAGGTAGGAAATTAGCTCCTTAAATGCAATAGCAATGTAGTTATTAAAATCACATCAGTCACTGGCAAAGCCAGCAGACACAATGGTAACTCAGCAGCTAAGCACTAGATTGAGGCAGAACAGGAGGTTCCCAAGGCACAGGAGCCTCAATCAAACAAACAAACAAAGCATACCATTAAACCATCTTTCTACCCCCAAACACTCAAAATCACTGACCTGAAAAAAAAGAAAGGAAAACAAAAAAAAAGGCTGCATAAAAGTGTTACTTTCTACCACACATGCTGCTGAACCTTGACTGGTCCTGAAGCTCTTACCTCAGGCAGACACCTCTTCCCAAAGGGCTGAGCCAGCTCAAAAGCTGCAAAGGACTCAAGCAAGAGCTGATCACCAACACCAGAGAAACCCAAGAGCACAATGAGCTCCCTCAGCAGAGGCTGTGGCTCAAATAGCCCAAGGCTCCGCCCACCACCCTTAGCACAATCACCTGGGAAAGGGCAAACCACCAGAAGTTATCAAGTCAGCTGGAGGAGCAGCAGCACTGTTCCCACCTGCCTTCAATTTACAGCAAATGAGACCCTGAACAGAGAAAGCAACACTTACTGGCAAAGACAATACCTGCTCCTGTACTACAGCTACAACTCTTGCATCAGCAATGTCACCAGGTAAGGAGTTCAACTTAATTTTTCTGAGGCATAGACAGAAAAAGATACATGTGTCTCTAAACTAGGTAGGAAATTAGCTCCTTAAATGCAATAACAATGTAGTTATTAAAATCACATCAGTCACTGGCAAAGCCAGCAGACACAATGGTAACTCAGCAGCTAAGCGCTAGATTGAGGCAGAACGGGAGGTTCCCGAGGCGCAGGAGCCCCGGGGAAGAGCAGAGGGACCGTGCAGAGCCGGCACCTCTCGCGAGAGAGGTTGACGCGGCGTGGGCATTGCCAGGGGCGACCGTGGGAGATTTAAATGGCTCTGAGGAGCGCTAGCGACCGGGAGCGTGGCAAACAGGGCGTGGTGCGTCAGAACGGTGTGCCGTGGTGCGGCAGTTTGCGCGGGTAGGGCGCAGCCCCCCCCTTCCCAGCTCGAGAAGGTTACTGATGCGGTGGGCATCGGCCTCAGAAGGAGACCCCGATATGGCTGCCACTCGGGTGAAAGCCATTGCTAGGAAAAACGTGGCGACACGGACAGAGCTCCCACGTAAACGTGCAGCTGTCCAGGTCTCTGGACGCAGGGAGTGCCTGAGTCTATCACTGATGCCGGAGGGCAGCGGGGACACCTCTTGTGCGAGATGTGACCAGGTAGATGATCTGCTCAGCCTGGTGGCAGAGCTGAAGGAGGAAGTGGAAAGGTTGAGGAGTATCAAGGAGTGTGAGAGGGAGATAGGTTGGTGGACCCACACCCTATCATCCCTGAGGCGGAGGCAGCAGATGGAGGCTCCGCGAGAAGCGGAGGTTCCCCTGCCCCCTTGCCACCGGGCAGGAGGGGACCTAAGAGATGGAGGGGAATGGATACAGGTCCCTGCTCGGGGAGGCAGGCGAGTCCTCTCCCGGTCTCCCTCACCTTCCCAGTTGCCCCTACGCAACAGGAATGGGGCTCTGGAACTTGAGGACCGGGTCAACGAAGATCAGGGTGTAGGTGAAGCCCTGTCCAGGGAGGTGCCTAGGCTCAGTCGGGCAGCCCCATGCATTCTCACAGCCTCTGAAAAAAGAAAAAGGAGGGTAATTGTCATAGGCGACTCCCTTCTGAGGGGGACAGAGGACCCAATATGCGGTCCTGACCCATGCCACAGGGAAGTCTGCTGCCTCCCTGGGGCCCGGTTGAAAGACATTACCGGGGAACTCCCGGGTCTGGTTTGGACCTCTGATTATTACCCATTGCTAGTTGTGCAGGTTGGCAGCGATGAGATTGCAGGGAGAAATCCAAAGGCAATCAAAAGGGACTTCCGGGCACTGGGGCGATTAGTGGAAGGAGCACAGGTAGTGTTTTCCTTAATCCCTTAGTGGCAGGGGAATATACTGAAAGGAACAGGAAACCACACCTGGTGATGATGTGGCTCAGAGGCTGGTGCCATTGGTGGCATTTGGGGTTTTTTGATCACGGGGAGGTTTACACGGCACCGGGCTTGCTAGCGACGGATGGTATCCAGCTATCTCAAAGGGGTAAAAGAATCCTCGCTCGTGAGATGGCGGGGCTCATAGAGAGGGCTTTAAACCAGGTTTGAAGGGGGTAAGGGATAAGACTAGGTGCACCAGAGACGAGCCTGGGGGCAGCGTGCCGACGTTAGGGGTGGATTCGATAGGCCAGCTCGAATGCATCGATGCCAACACACGCAGCGTGGGCGATAAACAGGAGGAGCTGGAAGCCATCGTGCAGCAGGATAGATATGGCTTAGCCGCCATCACGGAAACACGGTGGGATGACTCCCGTGACCGGAGTGCTACGTCTTGGGCTTAGCGACCGTGAAATGATAGAATTCTCAATTCTTGGTGAGGCAAGGAAGGGGGTTAGCAAAACTACCGCTCTGGACTTCCAGAGGGCAAACTTTAGCCTCTTTGAGGCACTGGTTGAGAGAATCCCTTGGGAGACGGTCCTGAAGGGCAAAGGGGTCCAGGAGGGACGGACGTTCTTTAAGAAGGAAGTCTTAACAGCTCAGGACCAGGCTATTCCCCCGTGCCGCAAGTCGAATCGCCGAGGAAAACGACGGGCCTGGCTGAACGGGGAGCTTCTTCTAGGAGTCAGGAAAAAAAGGAGAGTTTACCATCTCTGGAAGAAAGGGCGGGCAACTTGGGAGGAGTACAGGGATCTTGTTAGGTCATAGAGAAAGGAAATTAGAAAGACAAAAGCTCTGCTAGTACTAAATCTGTCCGCTGTCGTAAGAGATGACAAAAAATGTTTTTACAAATACGTTAATGGTAAAAAGAATCCCGAGGAGAATATCTATCCTGTAACGGATACGGAAGGGAACGTTGCCAGCAGAGATGAGGAAAAGGCTGAGGTACTTAATCCCTTCTTTGCCTCAGTCTTTAATAGGGAGACCAGTTATCCTCAGGGTACTCTGCCTCCTGAGCGGGAAGGTGAGGATGAACAGCAGAATATACTCCCCCCCCCCTTAATGCAGGAGGAAATAGTTAGTGACCTACTATGCCATCTGGATGCTCACAAATCTACGGGACAAGATGGAATCCATCCCAGAGTACTGAGGGAACTGGCAGAGGTGCTTCCCAAGCTGCTCTCCCTCATCTATCGGCGATCCTGGTCAACGGGGAAGGTCCCAGAGGACTGGAGGCTTGCCAATGTGACGCCCATTTACGAGAAGGGTCGGAGGGAGGATCCGGGGAACTACGGGCCTGTCAGCCTGACCTCGGTACCGGGGAAGATTATGGAACGGTTTGTCTTGAGAGCGCTCACGTGGCAAGTCCGGGACAAGCAGGGGATTGGGCCCGGTCAGCGTGGGTTTACGAAAGGCGGGTTCTGCTTGACCAACCTGCTCTCCTTCTATGACCGGGTGACCCGCCCGGTGGATGAGGGAAAGGCTGTGGATGTTACCTACCTTGACTTCAGCAAGGCCTTTGATACTGTCATGGCATACTCCTTGAGAAGCTGTCGTCTCCTGGCTTAGACAAGTGTACTCTTTGCTGGGTGAAAAACTGGCTGGATGGACGAGCCCAGAGGGTTGCGGTGAATGGGGTTAAATCCGGTTGGCGGCGGGTCGCTAGTGGTGTTCCCCAGGGCTCGGCGTTGGGCCCGGTTCTGCTTAACATCTTAATCGACGATTTGGACGAGGAGATCGAGTGCCCCCTCGGCAAGTTTGCAGACGACACCAAGTTGGGACTCGGGGCCGATCTCCTTGAGGATAGGAAGGCTCTACACAGGTATCTGGACAGGCTGGATCGATGGGCCGAGGCCAACTGTATGAAGTTCAACGAGGCCGAGTGCCGGGTCCTGCGCTTCGGTCACGGCGACCCCGTGCAGCGCTATGGACTTGGGGAAGAGCGGCTGGAAAGCTGCCCGGCGGAGAAAGACCTGGGGGTGCTGGTTGACAGCCGGCTGACTATGAGCCAGCAGTGTGCCCAGGTGGCCAGGAAGGCCAACGGCATCCTGGCCTGTATCAGAAATAGTGTGGCCGGCAGGAGCAGGGAGGTAATTGTTCCCCCGTATTCGGCACTGGCGAGGCCGCACCTCGAGTACTGCGTTCAGTTTTGGGCCCCTTGCTACGGGAAAGACGTTGAGTTGCTGGAACGTGTCCGGAGAAGGGCAACCGAGTTGGTGAGGGGCCTGGAGCGTAAGTCTGATGAGGAACGGCTGAGGGAGCTGGGGTGGTTTAGTCTGGAGAAAAGGAGGCTGAGGGGAGACCTTATCGCTCTCTACAACTACCTGAAAGGAGATTGTAGCGAGGTGGGTACTGGTCTCTTCTATCAAGTAACTAGAGATAGGACGAGAGAAAATGGCCTGAAGTTGCGCCAGGGGAGGTTTAGATTGGATATCAGAAAAGATTTCTTTACTGAGAGGGTTGTCAGGCGTTGGAACAGGCTGCCCAGGGTAGTGGTGGAGTCACCATCCCTGCAGGTGTTCAAAACACACGTAGATGTGGCACTTTGGGACATGATTTAGTGGGCGTGGTGGTGTTGGGTTGATGGTTGGACTTAATGATCTTAGAGGTCCTTTCCAAATTTCATGATTTGATTCAATGCGATTTGATTCTATTCTAGGGAGCAGAACAGAGATGTAGCAAGAAAGGAAAAAAAGGAAGGGAGGAAAAACAAAGGGAGAGAGATACAAAGACTGGAAGAAGGACAAAGGGATGGAAGAGGAAAAAATAGTGATAGGCTGCAGGACAGAGATGGAGGAGTTCAAAAAAGACACAGGGAGCATGACAGAATGAGAGTGAGAAAAAAGGGACAGAGCAGGACAGCACTGGAGGAAAAAACAACTGTGATAGGCTGTGAGAGAGATACGGAGGAATAGAGAAAAGAGAAGGGACAGCTAGCTGGAGAGGAGGATACAGTTTGAAAGGATGGAAGAGGGAACGGAACAGAGAGAAATACGGGAAAGATAGCAAGAGGAAGCAGGGCAGAGGGCCAGCAATAGAAGAAAAAAGGGACAGGGATCTGGACAGATGGAGAAAAAAGCAGGAGGAACAGATACAACATGATACGATGGGACAGGAAGTAAGAGAGAGCGACAGATGAGAATAATGACAAGAGATAGAGACTGTGAGAAACACAGGCGGTTGGAGAGAGAGAGAGAGCGCGATGAGGAGCCCTGCAGAGAGAGAGAAGGCATGAATAAAAAGAGTAGGGAGCACCACGAAGGGTCAGAGAAAGAGAAGAACAGGAAGGACAACGGGGACAGTGAGATACAGAATAACCCCCCCCACCTATTATACACATATTATCCAGTAATCAAGCCCATTTCAGAGTTACAAAGTACCTCAGCCTCTTTAAGAAAAGTAACACATTGACCGAGCTCAATTCGGCAGCACACAGAACCCGAGCAAATTTCAAAGTCGGCGCACCGCGCCCGAGCCCCTTTCGGCGGCGCACCGCGCCCGAGCCCATTTCACAGTTATGTAGTTACAGAGACAATTTCTAAGTTGGGCAATTACTAGAGCCAGGAACGCACCCCCTTTCTATTAACCCAGCAGCAGCTACATTTACCTCGAGGTATCTACAACTCTCCCTTGGATGCCTAATTCTAACAGACGCTTTCACTTACTTCAACAGCTAAGTTTACCTATGGGCACATGTTTCGCTCTGCACTTGCCTTTGTGATTGCCATTAGTACTGTGATTCTCACAAGGAGACCTAATTACCTGTCTTTTTTTCATTTTCTTTTTTTTTGCTTCATTTGGTCCATTACTGATTCCACATATATTCAGCTATGTCAGTAGTTACAGTCCAATTCTACGATGTACTTTTTCTACAATATATAGAAAAGACTTATGGCCTCACTGGTCAAATATTTGACACTATTAGTTTTATTCCTCTTTTAATCATTATTTTTACAAATACATTTAAACTCCAAAAATTTAGCATTACCTTCAGAAGAAATGCCACTATTAGTACCTGCAATTCTCTACAGAGTGGTCTTTTCCACATTCCTCGCTCCCGTTACATCCATCGCTGCACATCCAGAAGTTTTACTCCCTGAGGTGACGTTACCTGCACGATCCCCGTTCTCGGGCAGAAAACGAGTGAGCTCCGCTCATCTTGACAGACCGTCCACTTCCACACCTCGGCACAAAAACAAAAATTGAAAAGTATCATTACATCACGAACTACAAAGAGCACCCAAATATTTTACAAACCCACCACAGAAAAATACAGTTACGCTCACGCACTTCACAACCCTGGCCTGCTCCATGCTGGCCATCTAGTCCAACTCCCCCCACCCTTCGCCCGCAAAATCCTCAACTGTTTTCCAAAGACCATCCACCGAACAACGTATTTCCCTGTGCTGACTGGCAATTACCACGTTCCAGGGCAGCGCTCCATGGGAACGCTGTTCCCAGGAGCCTTGAAAAAAATTGCCCTGCCTGTGAAAACCCGGGCCCGAGCCGGACCCTGGTCCAAACATTGGCGATCAACATTGCCTCGTGGAGCAGCTGGGACCGGGGGGGGACGGACGACACGGTGGGGGACAAAACAGGGCGGGGGAGGACACACCAAAAACCAACCCATATCCCAGCTGGGGTTTTTTATTCTAAGTTGTTGGTTTGGTTTTTTTTTCTAATTCCCTGAGAAACATCTCAACTCTACATCCAACCTGAAAGGAAAAAACCAAAAAGGCTAAACCACATAACCCTACAAGGTTAGACACATTCACAACACACCACTCATTCAGATCACATGCACGCCAGCCCTCACTCTCAACTCATCCATCCTACTACCCACAGGCCTTGAGAGGCCGTCACCCCGTGCCTGCGGCACTGGGGGCCTCAAAAATTGCCCTGCCTGCAAAAACCCTGGCCCCAGCCCAACCTCCTTCCAACCTCCCCACAAACTGCCCTTCCGTTACACCAATGTTTCAACACGCACCATCATCTCTACCATCCGTGCATTTTCAACCCCATACTTAGCTTTCACGGTGCCACATGTCACAGTCCAACCTCCGTAGCAGCCGTGTCACCTAAACGCAAGGTTCCTTCAAGCACCTCGTGCCCTGTCATCACCTGCAAAAACAACACACAAAGCTTTTCAATAGACACTTCATCCTTGAGAGAGAAGTCCTCCACCGCTCCCCTACCCTGCTTCCCACCTATTAAAAAAAAAACCCCACATCCTCACAGTTAGTGTCCTCCATGGCACTTGAAAAAACAGAGCATCGCAAACACAGAGCTGTCCCAAAGTTACCGATCGCTGCAAGACCCATCACGCTGCTACTCAGACCTCAAGGCCTTGACCATTTCTACAGACTTGCCACAAAGCATCCCCATAAACAATATGAACACCGTTGCCCAGTTACCGCCTTACTCTATGCTAGCTCACAGTCCAGTTGCGATCCCCTCAACTCCTTGCATGCAAAGAACCCAAACTCATTAAACCTTCTATGCTGTCTCTGCAATGCCATACAATACAGACACAAACGTAGAGCCCTGCAATTCACATGCAAATATAATGCCATACAAGGCAGTACTCTTACCTCCGTCAAGACAAAACAACTCAGAGCACTGCCATACCACACAAAACAGAACAGGGCCGATGCAAGAGACTCTCAGATGACAGTCAATACAAGTACAGACCAAAACAATACAAAACCAATACAGAACCATAGAAGGCAAGGCAGTCTCACATGGCAGTCGATACAAGTGCAGAGCACTGCAATACAAAACACAATGCAGGGCCATGCAACGCGAGACAGTCTCACGTGACAGTCAATACAAATACAGAACAAAACAACACAAGACAAAGGCAAATACAGACCAATACAATGCAAGAAAACTGCAAAACACGGCAGTCTCATAGAGCCACCGGCCGCGTCTTCCTTCCGACTCCACTCACGGACCCACCTCCTTACAGCGCCCTGGTGCCTTCCCTCATCGCTCTGTGGCACGCATCTTGTCCCTCCGCATCTGAAAAAAAAAACCCAACATATTGAACGAGTGACCTGGATGCAGAGCAAAAGCTTCACAACTCCAGAGGTCTTGATTCCATCTACAAAGACCATCTGGAGTCCAGCTACAGCCTGCCATTTAAAAAAAACAAATAAACAAAAAACCAAAAAAACCCCCCACCAACCAAAAAAAACCAGGGCCAAACTTTAAGCCCATCACGTGCAAGACTTAACACCTTAGAGAGTCAAATCCGCTTCACTGCCCCTCAACAGCCCCTGCCACACAGCTCCAGTCGTCTCCGTGAAACGCTATTGGCACGGCTGTCCGCGCAGCCCGCCGATGGCTACTCGAGCCGAGATGACTGTACAACCCTCGCCTAAACGGTCTAGGCACATCAACGTTGCACCCGTAGACTCTTATTGCTGTTCCACCTACCCCTGACTCTACATCCCCAGGCAGAGCAGCTCCAAGCCAAACACACCGTGCGCAGAACATCGCCACATGGAACGCTACCAACGAGGTGATTCAAAGAGAGAGAAAACTCTCGGCAAGAAGAATGACCCCCGGACGGGAGGCGCCGTCAGGCAAGACGACCTACGGGGCCACAACCATGAGGCCAGGAGGCTCTACGGCAGACTCAGAGAAGAGGAGTCGAACAGAATGGCCCGTTACAAGACGGCACTGTCAAAACCCAGACGACAGATGCGCCAGAAGCCTGGCGTCGAGACCTAAGGATGTCAGGATGCGGGGAAGAAGTCCCGGTCCGAGAAAACGGACAGCTAGAGAGCAGAGCTGCCGATGCAGCCCGGAAGAACGCTGCCAAAAGAGGACCGACCGGAACCCGCTGAGACCGATCCATGCTTTAGAGCTCCGAGTGCAAGAAAACCAGTCTGTGGGTGGGGTACCTTTCTTCCCCTCTCCTTCTCCTTCAGTCCAGTTACAATGGTGTTTGAGAATTTTGAAAAATTTGAATACTCCTGGAATGTTGGGACTAGCACGGTCCTAGCCCTACTGCTAGGAATTAGCATACTTCTGAATGTGGTTCAGCTCTCATTTAAGGTTAAACAGCTATTTAAGAAGATCACCCAGAGATGTGCCCCAAGGCTGGATAATTATGAGTGGCAGGGTGTTTGGGGTAGTATGGGCAAGTACCTAGAAAAGTGGGCGCCTCCAATGTTTTGGAAATTCACCCCTGAACAAGTGCAGGATCCAGAAGAACTAGTAAAATATTTGGAAAAGGTATGCTGTCACCCCGGCAGCTCCAAAGAGATACAAATCACTGCAACGTGCTGGGGCCTGGCCCATGCCTATCGAGCCCTGTTCGACACCACTCAGTACCCTCAAGGGGAAGAGAAAGTCTCTGGACCTAACGACAAAATGATGAGCACCGCGGCCACCCAAACCTTGGCAACGGGCGCTGCGGCCCCTCCAGCCCCGGCAAGGAGCTTTGCAGGCACCCAGACCTTGGCGACAGGCACCGTGACCCCTCCAGCCCCGGCGACGAGAACTCGGGCTACCCAAACCTCAGCAACAGGCACTGCAGCCCCTCCAGCCCCGGCAATGAGCACAGCAGCTACCCAAACCTTGGCAACGGGCACTGCGGTCCCTCCAGCCCCAGCGACGAGCACTGCTGCTACCCAAACCTCAGCGACAGACACTGCGGTTATCCAAAACCCAGTAAGCGATACTGCAACTGAACCAGCGGACCAACCTGCACTAGCATCAGTTGCCCCCGTACAGAAAAAGAAATATACAAAAAAATCAGTTCACTTAGCAAAGGATGAAGATGAACCAGGGTCATCACGGGAACCGGAGGAAGAGGCAGAACCAGAGGTAATAACCCGGTCCCTATCCTTGAGTGAGCTGTGGGATTTGCGAAAAGACTTTGGCCGCCGTATAGGTGAGCATATTATCACCTGGCTCCTCTGATGCTGGGACAATGGGGCTAATAGCTTAGAATTAGAAGGTAGGGAAGCCAAGCAGCTGGGATCGCTTGCCAGGAAAGGTGGCATTGACAAGGCAATTGGAAGAGGGACACAAGCCATCAGCCTCTGGAGGCAACTCCTGTCAAGTGTGAAGGAAAGGTACCCCTTTAAGGAAGATGTTATATGTCAATCAAGCAAGTGGACCACCATGGAAAAAGGTATTCAATATCTGAGGGAATTAGCTGTGCTAGAGACGATTCATCATGACCCGGACAACCCACAATTACCCAAAGATCCAGACGAAGTCCAATGCACACGACTCATGTGGCAGAAGTTTGTACGGAGCGCACCATCATCCTATGCCAACGCATTGGCAATAATGGCCTGGAAGGATGAAGAGGCACCGACAGTGGAGGAAGTGGCTCGCCAACTCCGTCGATACGAAGAAAATCTCTCCTCCTCCCTACAAGCCTGCATTGAGGCTGTGGAGAAGCTGTCTGAGGATTTCCAGCAATTCAAAGAGGATATGTCCTACTCCACACGTGTAAGGACCGATGTCTCAGCTATTAGGAGTGAGCGTTCCTCTGCCCAAGAGAGAGAATATAGAAGGTACACACCGCGAGGTGCCCTGTGGTTTTACCTATGTGATCGGGGAGAGGACATGAGGAAATGGGACGGAAAACCTACCTCGGTCCTAAATGCACGGGTACGTGAACTGCGAGGAAAAACCACCACAAAAGGGGATTCTACCAGGAAAAATGCCGCTTCAGTTTCCAAACAGAGTAGAAGGGCTGATTTTATTTCCGATCCTCTTGAAGGGACTTCTGAGCCAATTTTACGAGAAGTGAATACTGAATACTCTGACCAGAATTAGAGGGGCCCTGCCTCCAGCCAGGTGGAGGAAAGGGATAACCGGGTCTATTGGATTGTGTGGATTCAATGGCCTGGCACGTCAGACCCACAGGAGTATAAGGCTCTAGTAGACACCGGTGCACAGTGCACTCTAATGCCATCAAGTTATAAAGGGACAGAATCCATTTGTATTTCTGGTGTGACAGGGGGATCCCAAGAGTTAACTGTATTGGAAGCTGAAGTAAGCCTAACTGGAAATGAATGGCAGAAACACCCCATTGTGACTGGTCCAGAGGCTCTGTGTATCCTTGGCATAGACTATCTCAGGAGGGGGTATTTTAAGGACCCGAAGGGGTATCGATGGGCTTTTGGTATAGCTGCCTTGGAGACGGAGGGCACTGAACAGCTGTCTACCCTGCCTGGTCTCTCTCAAGACCCCTTGATTGTGGGGTTGCTCAAGGTTGAAGAACAAGTGCCAATTGCTACCACCACGGTGCACCGGCGGCAATATCGCACCAACCGAGACTCTCCGATTCCCATCCACAAGTTGATTCGCCAACTGGAGAGCCAAGGAGTGATCAGCAAAACTCGCTCACCCTTTAATAGTCCCATATGGCCAGTGCGGAAGTCTAATGGGGAGTGGAGACTAACAGTTGACTATCGCGGCCTGAATGAAGTTACACCACCGCTGAATGCTGCTGTTCCAGATATGCTAGAACTTCAATACGAACTAGAGTCAAAGGCAGCCAAGTGGTATGCCACAATTGACATTGCTAATGCGTTTTTCTCAATCCCTCTGGCAGCAGAGTGTCATCCACAATTTGCCTTTACTTGGAGGGGTGTCCAGTACACTTGGAATCGATTGCCCCAGGGGTGGAAACACAGCCCCACCATTTGCCATGGACTAATCCAGACTGCACTGGAAAAAGGTGAAGCTCTGGAACACCTGCAATACATTGATGACATCATCGTATGGGGCAACATGGCAGAAGAAGCCTTTGAGAAAGGGAAGAAAATAATCCAAATCCTTCTGAAAGCTGGTTTTGCCATAAAAGAAAGTAAGGTCAAGGGACCTGCACAGGAGATCCAAATTTTGGGAATAAAATGGCAAGATGGACGTCGTCAGATCCCTATGGATGTGATCAACAAAATAGCAGCTATGTCCTCACCGACTAATAAAAAGGAAACACAGGCTTTCTTAGGTGTTGTGGGCTTTTGGAGAATGCATATTCCAATTTACAGTCAAATTGTAAGTCCTCTCTACCAAGTTACCTGGAAGAAGAACGATTTTAAATGGGGGCCTGAGCAACGACAAGTCTTTGAACAAATTAAGCGGGAGATTGTTCATGCAGTAGCTCTTGGGCCAGTCCGGACAGGACAAGACATTAAAAATGTGCTCTGCGCTGCAGCTGGGGAGAATGGCCCTACCTGGAGCCTTTGGCAGAAGGCACCCGGGGAGACCCGAGGCCGACCCCTGGGGTTTTGGAGTCGAGGATATCGAGGATCCGAGGCTCGCTATACTCCAACTGAAAAAGAGATATTGGCAGCGTATGCAGGAGTTCGAGCCGCCTCAGAAGTGGTTGGTACTGAGACATAGCTCCTCTTAGCACCCCAACTGCCAGTGCTGGGCTGGATGTTCAAAGGGAGGGTCTCCTCTACACATCACGCGACTGACGCCACGTGGAGTAAGTGGATCGCACTGATCACACAACGGGCTCGCATAGGAAACCCCAGTCGCCCAGGAATTTTAGAAGTGATCACGGACTGGCCAGAAGGCAAAGATTTTGGAATGTTGCCAGAGGAGGAGGTGGCACGTGCTGAAGAAGCCCTGCTGTATAATAAACTGCCAGAAAAATGAGAGGCAATATGCCCTGTTCACTGATGGGTCCTGTCGCATTGTGGGAAAGCATCAAAAGTGGAAAGCTGCTGTATGGAGTCCTACACAACAAGTTGCAGAAACTGCTGAAGGAGAGGGTGAATCGAGTCAGTTTGCAGAGGTGAAAGCCATCCAGCTAGCGTTAGATATTGCTGAAAGAGAAAAGTGGCCAGTGCTCTATCTCTATACTGACTCATGGATGGTGGCAAATGCCCTGTGGGGGTGGTTACAGCAACAGAAGCAGAGCAACTGGCAGCGCAGAAGCAAACCCATCTGGGCTGCCGCACTCTGGCAAGATATTGTGTCCCGGCTAGAGAATCTGGTTGTAAAAGTATGTCACGTAGATGCTCATGTACCCAAGAGTCGGAAGAACAACAAGATTGAAGTGGCTCAGGTGGATTTGGACTGGCAACATAAGGATGAGCTATTTATGGCTCAGTGAGCCCATGACACCTCAGGCCATCAGGGAAGAGATGCAACATATAGATGGGCTTGTGATCAAGGGGTGGACTTGACTATGGATACTATTGCACAAGTTATCCATGAATGTGAAACATGTGCTGCAATTAAGCAAGCCAAGCGGTTAAAGCCCCTGTGGTATGGAGGGCGATGGCTGAAATATAAATTTGGGGAAGCCTGGCAGATTGACTATATCACACTCCCACAAACTCGCCAAGGCAAGCGCTATGTGCTTACAATGGCGGAAGCAACCACCGGACGGCTGGAAACATATTCTGTACCCCATGCCACTGCCCGGAACACTATCCTGGGTCTTGAGAAGCAGGTCTTGTGGCGACATGGCACCCCAGAAAGAATTGAGTCAGACAATGGGACTCATTTCCGAAACAACCTCATAGACACCTGGGCCAAAGAGCATGGCATTGAGTGGGTGTATCATATCCCCTATCACGCACCAGCCTCTGGGAAAGCTGAGCGATACAATGGACTGTTAAAGACTACATTGAGAGCAATGGGGGGGGGGGGCGGAACTTTCAAACATTGGGATACACATTTAGCAAAAGCCACCTGGTTAGTCAACACCAGAGGATCTGCCAGTCGGAGTGGCCCTGCCCAATCAGACCTTTTACATACTGTAGAGGGGGATAAAGTCCCTGTAGTGCACATGAAAAACATGTTAGGGAAAACAGTCTGGGTTACTCCTGCCTCAGGCAAAGGTAAACCCATTCGTGAGATTGCTTTTGCTCAAGGGCCTGGGTACACTTGCTGGGTGATGCGAAAAGATGGAGAAGTCCGATGTGTGCCTCAAGGGGATTTGATTTTAGGTGAAAATAGCCAGAATTAAACTGTATGATATTAGTTGCTATATAACCCTGCTACTGTATGTTATCATTACTATAATTGTTATATGCTATATCCATAGTACTATAGTAAGAATCACTTGGATCAAGCAAGAAAGAACTGTGATAAAACTGAGCAAAGCGCAGTAGAGGTGGAACCAGGCCTGACTCCAGCATGCAACAATCCAACAGTGCACACCATCCTCCTGCTGCGTCAAATGTCATCTGCTCGTCACACCGCACTGAAGCCCAATTCTGCTCTACCGACTGAGAGGACTATGCACCATCCCTCCTGCCCAGACAGACTGGTATGACAGATGGAGCCCAGAGTCAGAAACTAAATGAACTCAACAAACATTTTATGAACATAACCCATGAACTAAAGAACTGATATCTCTGTGTGTGTATACTTTTTTATATATATATATATTTATATATATATATATATAATTGTTCATAAGTCTCAAAGGGATGGAAAGGTGGTGATGATTGATCAGAATGTAACTAAAGGTATGGGAACTGAGCATGACGTCAATCGTATAGAATAAGGGGTGGATACTGTCCTGGTTTCAGCTGGGATAGAGTTAACTGTCTTCCTAGTAGCTGGTACACTGCTATGTTTTGAGTTCAGTATGTGAAGAATGTTGATACCACTGATGTTTCCAGTTGTTGCTCAGTAGTGTTTAGACTGTAGTCAAGGATTTTTCAGCTTCTCATGCCCAGCCAGGGCACCTGACCCAAAGTGGCCAACAGTGTGTTCCATACTATGTGACGTCCCATCTAGTTTAGTAACTGGGAAGTGGGGGGCAGGGATTCGCCGCTCGGTGACTGGCTGGGTGTCGGTCGGCGTGTGGTGAGCAATTGCCCTGCGCATCATTTGTACATTTCAATCCATTTATTACTACTGTTGTCATTTTATTACTGTTATCATTATCATTATTAGTTTCTTCTTTTCTGTTCTATTAAACCGTTCTTAACTCAACCCAGGAGTTTTACTTCTTTTCCTGAGTTTCTCCCCCGTTCGACTGGATGGGGGGGGAGTGAGTGAGCGGCTGCGTGGTGCATAGTTGCAGGCTGGGGTTAAACCAAGACAAGGGCTGGGCCCTTCCTTGTGGGAGAAGGAGCCAGACGTTTGCCTTTTCGGAAAGAGGCTCTGCCGAGGCCGAGGGCCATGAGATGTTCCGTCTCTGGGAAAGCCCGGATGCCCAGCGCTGTTGTGCCTGTAGGTTGGGCGCCAAGGGAAGGGGAAGAGCAGCAAGAGCTTTCAGGGCTGGGCCCTTCCCTGTGGGAGAAGGAGCCAGACGTTTGCCTTTTCGGAAAGAGGCTCTGCCGAGGCCGAGGGCCATGAGATGTTCCGTCTCTGGGAAAGCACGGGTCCCCAGTGCTGTTGTGCCTGTAGGTAGGGCGCCAAGGGAAGGGGAAGAGCAGCAAGAGCTTTCAGGGCTGGGCCCTTCCCTGTGGGAGAAGGAGCCGGACGTTTGCGTTTTCGGAAAGAGGCTCTGCCGAGGCCGAGGGCCATGAGATGTTCCTTGTCTGGGAAAGCCCGGATGCCCAGTGCTGTTGTGCCTGTAGGTAGGGCGCCAAGGGAAGGGGAAGAGCAGCAAGAGCTTTCAGGGCTGGGCCCTTCCCTGTGGGAGAAGGAGCCGGACGTTTGCCTTTTCGGAAAGAGGCTCTGCCGAGGCCGAGGGCCATGAGATGTTCCGTCTCTGGGAAAGCCCGGATGCCCAGTGCTGTTGTGCCTGTAGATAGGGCGCCAAGGGAAGGGGAAGAGCAGCAAGAGCTTTCAGGGCTGGGCCCTTCCCTGTGGGAGAAGGAGCCGGACGTTTGCCTTTTCGGAAAGAGGCTCTGCCGAGGCCGAGGGCCATGAGATGTTCCGTCTCTGGGAAAGCCCGTATGCCCAGTGCTGTTGTGCCTGTAGATAGGGCGCCTTGGGAAGGGGAAGAGCAGCAAGAGCTTTCAGGGCTGGGCCCTTCCCTGTGGGAGAAGGAGCCGGACGTTTGCCTTTTCGGAAAGAGGCTCTGCCGAGGCCGAGGGCCATGAGATGTTCCGTCTCTGGGAAAGCCCGGATCCCCAGTGCTGTTGTGCCTGTAGGTAGGGCGCCAAGGGAAGGGGAAGAGCAGCAAGAGCTTTCAGGGCTGGGCCCTTCCCTGTGGGAGAAGGAGCCGGACGTTTGCCTTTTCGGAAAGAGGCTCTGCCGAGGCCGAGGGCCATGAGATGTTCCTTGTCTGGGAAAGCCCGGATCCCCAGTGCTGTTGTGCCTGTAGGTAGGGCGCCAAGGGAAGGGGATGAGCAGCAAGAGCTTTCAGGGCTGGGCCCTTCCCTGTGGGAGAAGGAGCCGGACGTTTGCCTTTTCAGAAAGAGGCTCTGCCGAGGCCGAGGGCCATGAGATGTTCCGTCTCTGGGAAAGCCCGGATGCCCAGTGCTGTTGTGCCTGTAGATAGGGCGCCAAGGGAAGGGGAAGAGCAGCAAGAGCTTTCAGGGCTGGGCCCTTCCCTGTGGGAGAAGGAGCCGGACGTTTGCCTTTTCGGAAAGAGGCTGTGCCGAGGCCGAGGGCCATGAGATGTTCCGTCTCTGGGAAAGCCCGGATCCCCCGTGCTGTTGTGCCTGTAGGTAGGGCGCCTTGGGAAGGGGAAGAGCAGCGACAGCTTTCAGGGCTGGGCCCATCCCTGTGGGAGAAGGAGCCGGACGTTTGCCTTTTCAGAAAGACGCTCTGCCGAGGCCGAGGGCCATGAGATGTTCCGTCTCTGGGAAAGCCGGGATCCGCATTGCAGTTGTGCCTGTAGATAGGGCGCCAAGGTAAGGGGAAGAGCAGCAAGAGCTTTCAGGGCTGGGCCCTTCCCTGTGGGAGAAGGAGCCGGACGTTTACCTTTTCGGAAAGAGGCTCTGCCGAGGCCGAGGGCCATGAGATGTTCCTTGTCTGGGAAAGCCCGGATGCCCAGTGCTGTTGTGCCTGTAGGTAGGGCGCCAAGGGAAGGGGAAGAGCAGCAAGAGCTTTCAGGGCTGGGCCCTTCCCTGTGGGAGAAGGAGCCGGACGTTTGCCTTTTCGGAAAGAGGCTCTGCCGAGGCCGAGGGCCATGAGATGTTCCTTGTCTGGGAAAGCCCGGATCCCCAGTGCTGTTGTGCCTGTAGGTAGGGCGCCAAGGGAAGGGGAAGAGCAGCAAGGGCTTTCAGGGCTGGGCCCTTCCCTGTGGGAGAAGGAGCCGGACGTTTGCCTTTTCGGAAAGAGGCTCTGCCGAGGCCGAGGGCCATGAGATGTTCCGTCTCTGGGAAAGCCCGGATGGCCAGTGCTGTTGTGCCTGTAGGTAGGGTGCCTTGGGAAGGGGAAGAGCAGCAAGAGCTTTCAGGGCTGGGCCCTTCCCTGTGGGAGAAGGAGCCGGACGTTTGCCTTTTCGGAAAGAGGCTCTGCCGAGGCCGAGGGCCATGAGATGTTCCTTGTCTGGGAAAGCCCGGATCCCCAGTGCTGTTGTGCCTGTAGGTAGGGCGGCAAGGGAAGGGAAAGAGCACAAGAGCTTTCAGGGCTGGGCCCTTCCCTGTGGGAGAAGGAGCCGGACGTTTGCCTTTTCGGAAAGAGGCTCTGCCGAGGCCGAGGGCCATGAGATGTTCCATCTCTGGGAAAGCAAGGGTCCCCAGTGCTGTGGTGCCTGTACATAGCGCACCAAGGGAAGGGGAAGAGCAGCAAGAGCTTTCAGGGCTGGGCCCTTCCCTGTGGGAGAAGGAGCCGGACGTTTGCCTTTTCGGAAAGAGGCTCTGCCGAGGCCGAGGGCCATGAGATGTTCCGTCTCTGGGAAAGCACGGGTCCCCAGTGCTGTTGTGCCTGTACATAGGGCACCAAGGGAAGGGGAAGAGCAGCAAGAGCTTTCAGGGCTGGGCCCTTCCCTGTGGGAGAAGGAGCCGGACGTTTACCTTTTCGGAAAGAGGCTCTGCCGAGGCCTAGGGCCATGAGATGTTCCTTGTCTGGGAAAGCCCGGATGCCCAGTGCTGTTGTGCCTGTAGATAGGGCACCAAGGGAAGGGGAAGAGCAGCAAGAGCTTTCAGGGCTGGGCCCTTCCCTGTGGGAGAAGGAGCCGGACGTTTGCCTTTTCGGAAAGACGCTCTGCCGAGGCTGAGGGCCATGAGATGTTCCGTCTCTGGGAAAGCCCGGATGCCCAGTGCTGTTGTGCCTGTAGATAGGGCGCCAAGGGAAGGGGAAGAGCAGCAAGAGCTTTCAGGGCTGGGCCCTTCCCTGTGGGAGAAGGAGCCGGACATTTGCCTTTTCGGAAAGAGGCTCTGCCAAGCCCGAGGGCCATGAGATGTTCCATCTCTGGGAAAGCCCGGATGCCCAGTGCTGTTGTGCCTGTAGGTAGGGCGCCAAGGGAAGGGGAAGAGCAGCAAGAGCTTTCAGGGCTGGGCCCTTCCCTGTGGGAGAAGGAGCCGGACGTTTGCCTTTTCGGAAAGAGGCTCTGCCGAGGCCTAGGGCCATGAGATGTTCCTTGTCTGGGAAAGCCCGGATGCCCAGTGCTGTTGTGCCTGTAGATAGGGCACCAAGGGAAGGGGAAGAGCAGCAAGAGCTTTCAGGGCTGGGCCCTTCCCTGTGGGAGAAGGAGCCGGACGTTTGCGTTTTCGGAAAGAGGCTCTGCCGAGGCCGAGGGCCATGAGATGTTCCGTCTCTGGGAAAGCCTGGATGCCCAGTGCTGTTGTGCCTGTAGATAGGGCGCCTTGGGAAGGGGAAGAGCAGCAAGAGCTTTCAGGGCTGGGCCCTTCCCTGTGGGAGAAGGAGCCGGACGTTTGCCTTTTCGGAAAGACGCTCTGCCAAGGCCGAGGTCCATGAGATGTTCCGTGTCTGGGAAAGCCCGGATCCCCAGTGCTGTTGTGCCTGTAGGTAGGGCGGCAAGGGAAGGGGAAGAGCAGCAAGAGCTTTCAGGGCTGGGCCCTTCCCTGTGGGAGAAGGAGCCGGACGTTTGCCTTTTCGGAAAGAGTCTCTGCCGAGGCCTAGGGCCATGAGATGTTCTGTCTCCGGGAATGCCCAGATCCCCAGTGGTGTTGTGCCTGTAGGTAGGGCGCCAAGGGAAGGGGAAGAGCAGCAAGAGATTTCAGGGCTGGGCCCTTCCCTGTGGGAGAAGGAGCCGGACGTTTGCCTTTTCGGAAAGACGCTCTGCTGAGGCCGAGGGCCATGAGATGTTCCTTGTCTGGGAAAGCCCGGATGCCCAGTGCTGTTGTGCCTGTAGGTAGGGCGCCTTGGGAAGGGGAAGAGCAGCAAGAGCTTTCAGGGCTGGGCCCTTCCCTGTGGGAGAAGGAGCCGGACGTTTGCGTTTTCGGAAAGAGGCTCTGCCGAGGCCGAGGGCCATGAGATGTTCCGTCTCTGGGAAAGCCTGGATGCCCAGTGCTGTTGTGCCTGTAGGTAGGGCGCCAAGGGAAGGGGAAGAGCAGCGACAGCTTTCAGGGCTGGGCCCATCCCTGTGGGAGAAGGAGCCGGACGTTTGCCTTTTCGGAAAGAGGCTGTGCCGAGGCCGAGGGCCATGAGATGTTCCATCTCTGGGAAAGCACGGGTCCCCAGTGCTGTGGTGCCTGTACATAGCGCACCAAGGCAAGGGGAAGAGCAGCAAGAGCTTTCAGGGCTGGGCCCTTCCCTGTGGGAGAAGGAGCCGGACGTTTGCCTTTTTGGAAAGAGGCTGTGCCGAGGCCGAGGGCCATGAGATGTTCCGTCTCTGGGAAAGCCCGGATGCCCAGTGCTGTTGTGCCTGTAGGTAGGGCGGCAAGGGAAGGGGAAGAGCAGCAAGAGCTTTCAGGGCTGGGCCCTTCCCTGTGGGAGAAGGAGCCGGACGTTTGCCTTTTCGGAAAGAGGCTGTGCCGAGGCCGAGGGCCATGAGATGTTCCGTCTCTGGGAAAGCCCGGATGCCCAGTGCTGTTGTGCCTGTAGATAGGGCGCCAAGGGAAGGGGAAGAGCAGCAAGAGCTTTCAGGGCTGGGCCCTTCCCTGTGGGAGAAGGAGCCGGACGTTTGCCTTTTCGGAAAGAGGCTCTGCCGAGGCCGAGGGCCATGAGATGTTCCGTCTCTGGGAAAGCCCGGATGCCCAGTGCTGTTGTGCCTGTAGATAGGGCGCCAAGGGAAGGGGAAGTGCAGCAAGAGCTTTCAGGGCTGGGCCCTTCCCTGTGGGAGAAGGAGCCAGACGTTTGCCTTTTCAGAAAGACGCTCTGCTGAGGCCGAGGGCCATGAGATGTTCCTTGTCTGGGAAAGCCCGGATGCCCAGTGCTGTTGTGCCTGTAGGTAGGGCGCCTTGGGAAGGGGAAGAGCAGCAAGAGCTTTCAGGGCTGGGCCCTTCCCTGTGGGAGAAGGAGCCGGACGTTTGCCTTTTCGGAAAGAGGCTCTGCCGAGGCCGAGGGCCATGAGATGTTCCGTCTCTGGGAAAGCCTGGATGCCCAGTGCTGTTGTGACTGTAGGTAGGGCGCCTTGGGAAGGGGAAGAGCAGCGACAGCTTTCAGGGCTGGGCCCATCCCTGTGGGAGAAGGAGCCGGACGTTTGCCTTTTCGGAAAGAGGCTGTGCCGAGGCCGAGGGCCATGAGATGTTCCATCTCTGGGAAAGCACGGGTCCCCAGTGCTGTGGTGCCTGTACATAGCGCACCAAGGGAAGGGGAAGAGCAGCAAGAGCTTTCAGGGCTGGGCCCTTCCCTGTGGGAGAAGGAGCCGGACGTTTGCCTTTTTGGAAAGAGGCTCTGCCGAGGCCGAGGGCCATGAGATGTTCCGTCTCTGGGAAAGCCCGGATGCCCAGTGCTGTTGTGCCTGTAGGTAGGGCGGCAAGGGAAGGGGAAGAGCAGCAAGAGCTTTCAGGGCTGGGCCCTTCCCTGTGGGAGAAGGAGCCGGACGTTTGCCTTTTCGGAAAGAGGCTCTGCCGAGGCCGAGGGCCATGAGATGTTCCGTCTCTGGGAAAGCCCGGATGCCCAGTGGTGTTGTGCCTGTAGATAGGGCGCCTTGGGAAGGGGAAGAGCAGCAAGAGCTTTCAGGGCTGGGCCCTTCCCTGTGGGAGAAGGAGCCGGACGTTTGCCTTTTCGGAAAGAGGCTCTGCCGAGGCCGAGGGCCATGAGATGGTCCGTCTCTGGGAAAGCCCGGATCCCCAGTGCTGTTGTGCCTGTAGGTAGGGCGCCTTGGGAAGGGGAAGAGCAGCAAGGTCTTTCAGGGCTGGGCCCTTCCCTGTGGGAGAAGGAGCCGGACGTTTGCCTTTTCGGAAAGAGGCTCTGCCGAGGCCGAGGGCCATGAGATGTTCCTTGTCTGGGAAAGCCCGGATGGCCAGTGCTGTTGTGCCTGTAGATAGGGCACCAAGGGAAGGGGAAGAGCAGCAAGAGCTTTCAGGGCTGGGCCCTTCCCTGTGGGAGAAGGAGCCGGACGTTTGCCTTTTCGGAAAGAGGCTCTGCCGAGGCCGAGGGCCAAGAGATGTTCCGTCTCTGGGAAAGCCCGGATGCCCAGTGCTGTTGTGCCTGTAGGTAGGGCGGCAAGGGAAGGGAAAGAGCACAAGAGCTTTCAGGGCTGGGCCCTTCCCTGTGGGAGAAGGAGCCGGACGTTTGCCTTTTCGGAAAGAGGCTCTGCCGAGGCCGAGGGCCATGAGATGTTCCATCTCTGGGAAAGCACGGGTCCCCAGTGCTGTGGTGCCTGTAGATAGGGCGCCAAGGGAAGGGGAAGAGCAGCAAGAGCTTTCAGGGCTGGGCCCTTCCCTGTGGGAGAAGGAGCCGGACATTTGCCTTTTCGGAAAGAGGCTCTGCCGAGGCCGAGGGCCATGAGATGTTCCATCTCTGGGAAAGCACGGGTCCCCAGTGCTGTTGTGCCTGTACATAGGGCACCAAGGGAAGGGGAAGAGCAGCAAGAGCTTTCAGGGCTGGGCCCTTCCCTGTGGGAGAAGGAGCCGGACGTTTGCCTTTTCGGAAAGAGGCTCTGCCGAGGCCTAGGGCCATGAGATGTTCCTTGTCTGGGAAAGCCCGGATGCCCAGTGCTGTTGTGCCTGTAGATAGGGCACCAAGGGAAGGGGAAGAGCAGCAAGAGCTTTCAGGGCTGGGCCCTTCCCTGTGGGAGAAGGAGCCGGACGTTTGCGTTTTCGGAAAGAGGCTCTGCCGAGGCCGAGGGCCATGAGATGTTCCGTCTCTGGGAAAGCCTGGATGCCCAGTGCTGTTGTGCCTGTAGATAGGGCGCCTTGGGAAGGGGAAGAGCAGCAAGAGCTTTCAGGGCTGGGCCCTTCCCTGTGGGAGAAGGAGCCGGACGTTTGCCTTTTCGGAAAGACGCTCTGCCAAGGCCGAGGTCCATGAGATGTTCCGTGTCTGGGAAAGCCCGGATCCCCAGTGCTGTTGTGCCTGTAGGTAGGGCGCCAAGGGAAGGGGAAGAGCAGCAAGAGCTTTCAGGGCTGGGCCCTTCCCTGTGGGAGAAGGAGCCGGACGTTTGCCTTTTCGGAAAGAGGCTCTGCCGAGGCCGAGGTCCATGAGATGTTCCGTGTCTGGGAAAGCCCGGATGCGCAGTGCTGTTGTGCCTGTAGGTAGGGCGCCAAGGGAAGGGGAAGAGCAGCAAGAGATTTCAGGGCTGGGCCCTTCCCTGTGGGAGAAGGAGCCGGACGTTTGCCTTTTCGGAAAGAGGCTCTGCCGAGGCCGAGGGCCATGAGATGTTCCGTCTCTGGGAAAGCCCGGATGGCCAGTGCTGTTGTGCCTGTAGATAGGGCGGCAAGGGAAGGGGAAGAGCAGCAAGAGCTTTCAGGGCTGGGCCCTTCCCTGTGGGAGAAGGAGCTGGATGTTTGCGTTTTCAGAAAAACGCTCTGCTGAGGCCGAGGGCCATGAGATGTTCCTTGTCTGGGAAAGCCCGGATGCCCAGTGCTGTTGTGCCTGTAGGTAGGGTGCCAAGGGAAGGGGAAGAGCAGCAAGAGCTTTCAGGGCTGGGCCCTTCCCTGTGGGAGAAGGAGCCGGACGTTTGCCTTTTCGGAAAGAGGCTCTGCCCAGGCCGAGGGCCATGAGATGTTCCGTCTCTGGGAAAGAACGGATGGCCAGTGCTGTTGTGCCTGTAGATAGGGCACCTTGGGAAGGGGAAGAGCAGCAAGAGCTTTCAGGGCTGGGCCCTTCCCTGTGGGAGAAGGAGCCGGACGTTTGCCTTTTCGGAAAGAGGCTCTGCCGAGGCCGAGGGCCAAGAGATGTTCCGTCTCTGGGAAAGCCCGGATGCCCAGTGCTGTTGTGCCTGTAGATAGGGCGCCAAGGGAAGGGGAAGAGCAGCAAGAGCTTTCAGGGCTGGGCCCTTCCCTGTGGGAGAAGGAGCCGGACGTTTGCCTTTTCGGAAAGAGGCTCTGCCGAGGCCGAGGGCCATGAGATGTTCCTTGTCTGGGAAAGCACGGATGCCCAGTGCTGTTGTGCCTGTAGGTAGGGCGGCAAGGGAAGGGGAAGAGCAGCAAGAGCTTTCAGGGCTGGGCCCTTCCCTGTGGGAGAAGGAGCCGGACGTTTGCCTTTTCGGAAAGAGGCTCTGCCGAGACCGAGGGCCAAGAGATGTTCCGTCTCTGGGAAAGCCCGGATGCCCAGTGCTGTTGTGCCTGTAGATAGGGCGGCAAGGGAAGGGGAAGAGCAGCAAGAGCTTTCAGGGCTGGGCCCTTCCCTGTGGGAGAAGGAGCCGGACGTTTGCCTTTTCGGAAAGAGGCTCTGCCGAGGCCGAGGGCCATGAGATCTTCCGTCTCTTGCACAGTCCGGATCCCAGTGCTGTTGTGCCTGTAGGTAGGGCGCCAAGGGAAGGGGAAGAGCAGCAAGAGCTTTCAGGGCTGGGCCCTTCCCTGTGGGAGAAGGAGCCGGACGTTTGCCTTTTCGGAAAGAGGCTCTGCCGAGGCCGAGGGCCATGAGATGTTCCGTCTCTGGGAAAGCCCGGATGCCCAGTGCTGTTGTGCCTGTAGATAGGGCGCCTTGGGAAGGGGAAGAGCAGCAAGAGCTTTCAGGGCTGGGCCCTTCCCTGTGGGAGAAGGAGCCGGACGTTTGCCTTTTCGGAAAGAGGCTCTGCCGAGGCCGAGGGCCATGAGATGTTCCGTGTCTGGGAAAGCCCGGATGCCCAGTGCTGTTGTGCCTGTAGGTAGGGCGCCAAGGGAAGGGGAAGAGCAGCAAGAGCTTTCTGGGCTGGGCCCTTCCCTGTGGGAGAAGGAGCCGGACGTTTGCCTTTTCAGAAAGACGCTCTGCCGAGGCCGAGGGCCATGAGATGTTCCTTGTCTGGGAAAGCCCGGATGGCCAGTGCTGTTGTGCCTGTAGATAGGGCGCCAAGGGAAGGGGAAGAGCAGCAAGAGCTTTCAGGGCTGGGCCCTTCCCTGTGGGAGAAGGAGCCGGACGTTTGCCTTTTCGGAAAGAGGCTCTGCCGAGACTGAGGGCCATGAGATGTTCCTTGTCTGGGAAAGCCCAGATCCCCAGTGCTGTTGTGCCTGTAGATGGGCCACCTTGGGAATGGGAAGAGCAGCAAGAGCTTTCAGGGCTGGGCCCTTCCCTGTGGGAGAAGGAGCCGGAAGTTTGCCTTTTCGGAAAGAGGCTCTGCCGAGGCCGAGGGCCATGAGATGTTCCGTCTCTGGGAAAGCCCGGATCCCCAGTGCTGTTGTGCCTGTAGGTAGGGCGCCAAGGGAAGGGGAAGAGCAGCAAGAGCTTTCAGGGCTGGGCCCTTCCCTGTGGGAGAAGGAGCCTGACGTTTGCCTTTTCGGAAAGAGTCTCTGCCGAGGCCGAGGGCCATGAGATGTTCCGTCTCTGGGAAAGCCCGGATGCCCAGTGCTGTTGTGCCTGTAGGTAGGGCGCCAAGGGAAGGGGAAGAGCAGCAAGAGCTTTCAGGGCTGGGCCCTTCCCTGTGGGAGAAGGAGCCGGACGTTTGCCTTTTCAGAAAGAGGCTCTGCCGAGGCCGAGGGCCATGAGATGTTCCGTCTCTGGGAAAGCCCGGATGGCCAGTGCTGTTGTGCCTGTAGGTAGGGCGCCTTGGGAAGGGGAAGAGCAGCAAGAGCTTTCAGGGCTGGGCCCTTCCCTGTGGGAGAAGGAGCCGGACATTTGCCTTTTCGGAAAGAGGCTCTGCCGAGACCGAGGGCCATGAGATGTTCCTTGTCTGGGAAAGCACGGATGCCCAGTGCTGTTGTGCCTGTAGGTAGGGCGCCAAGGGAAGGGGAAGAGCAGCAAGAGCTTTCAGGGCTGGGCCCTTCCCTGTGGGAGAAGGAGCCGGACGTTTGCCTTTTCAGAAAGAGTCTCTGCCGAGGCCGAGGGCCATGAGATGTTCCGTCTCTGGGAAAGCCTGGATGGCCAGTGCTGTTGTGCCTGTAGATAGGGCGCCAAGGGAAGGGGAAGAGCAGCAAGAGCTTTCAGGGCTGGGCCCTTCCCTGTGCGAGAAGGAGCCGGACATTTGCCTTTTCGGAAAGAGGCTCTGCCGAGGCCGAGGGCCATGAGATGTTCCATCTCTGGGAAAGCATGGGTCCGCAGTGCTGTTGTGCCTGTACATAGGGCACCAAGGGAAGGGGAAGAGCAGCAAGAGCTTTCAGGGCTGGGCCCTTCCCTGTGGGAGAAGGAGCCGGACGTTTGCCTTTTCGGAAAGAGGCTCTGCCGAGGCCGAGGGCCATGAGATGTTCCATCTCTGGGAAAGCCCGGATGCCCAGTGCTGTTGTGCCTGTAGATAGGGCGGCAAGGGAAGGGGAAGAGCAGCAAGAGCTTTCAGGGCTGGGCCCTTCCCTGTGGGAGAAGGAGCCGGACGTTTGCCTTTTCGGAAAGAGGCTCTGCCGAGGCCGAGGGCCATGAGATGTTCCGTGTCTGGGAAAGCCCGGATGCCCAGTGCTGTTGTGCCTGTAGGTAGGGCGCCAAGGGAAGGGGAAGAGCAGCAAGAGCTTTCAGGGCTGGGCCCTTCCCTGTGGGAGAAGGAGCCGGAAGTTTGCCTTTTCGGAAAGAGGCTCTGCCGAGGCCGAGGGCCATGAGATGTTCCGTCTCTGGGAAAGCCCGGATCCCCAGTGCTGTTGTGCCTGTAGGTAGGGCGCCAAGGGAAGGGGAAGAGCAGCAAGAGCTTTCAGGGCTGGGCCCTTCCCTGTGGGAGAAGGAGCCGGACGTTTGCCTTTTCGGAAAGAGGCTCTGCCGAGGCCGAGGGCCATGAGATGTTCCGTCTCTGGGAAAGCCCGGATGGCCAGTGCTGTTGTGCCTGTAGATAGGGCGCCAAGGGAAGGGGAAGAGCAGCAAGAGCTTTCAGGGCTGGGCCCTTCCCTGTGGGAGAAGGAGCCGGATGTTTGCCTTTTCGGAAAGAGGCTCTGCCGAGGCCGAGGGCCATGAGATGTTCCATCTCTGGGAAAGCATGGGTCCCCAGTGCTGTTGTGCCTGTACATAGGGCACCAAGGGAAGGGGAAGAGCAGCAAGAGCTTTCAGGGCTGGGCCCTTCCCTGTGGGAGAAGGAGCCGGACGTTTGCCTTTTCGGAAAGAGGCTCTGCCGAGACCGAGGGCCATGAGATGTTCCGTCTCTGGGAAAGCCCGGATGCCCAGTGCTGTTGTGCCTGTAGATAGGGCGCCTTGGGAAGGGGAAGAGCAGCAAGAGCTTTCAGGGCTGGGCCCTTCCCTGTGGGAGAAGGAGCCGGAAGTTTGCCTTTTCGGAAAGAGGCTCTGCCGAGGCCGAGGGCCATGAGATGTTCCGTCTCTGGGAAAGCCCGGATCCCCAGTGCTGTTGTGCCTGTAGGTAGGGCGCCAAGGGAAGGGGAAGAGCAGCAAGAGCTTTCAGGGCTGGGCCCTTCCCTGTGGGAGAAGGAGCCTGACGTTTGCCTTTTCGGAAAGAGGCTCTGCCGAGGCCGAGGGCCATGAGATGTTCCGTCTCTGGGAAAGCCCGGATGCCCAGTGCTGTTGTGCCTGTAGGTAGGGCGCCAAGGGAAGGGGAAGAGCAGCAAGAGCTTTCAGGGCTGGGCCCTTCCCTGTGGGAGAAGGAGCCGGACGTTTGCCTTTTCAGAAAGACGCTCTGCCGAGGCCGAGGGCCATGAGATGTTCCGTCTCTGGGAAAGCCCGGATGCCCAGTGCTGTTGTGCCTGTAGATAGGGCGGCAAGGGAAGGGGAAGAGCAGCAAGAGCTTTCAGGGCTGGGCCCTTCCCTGTGGGAGAATAGCCGGACGTTTGCCTTTTCGGAAAGAGGCTCTGCCGAGACCAAGGGCCAAGAGATGTTCCGTCTCTGGGAAAGCCCGGATGCCCAGTGCTGTTGTGCCTGTAGATAGGGCGCCAAGGGAAGGGGAAGAGCAGCAAGAGCTTTCAGGGCTGGGCCCTTCCCTGTGGGAGAAGGAGCCGGACGTTTGCCTTTTCGGAAAGAGGCTCTGCCGAGACCGAGGGCCATGAGATGTTCCGTCTCTGGGAAAGCCCGGATGCCCAGTGCTGTTGTGCCTGTAGATGGGGCGCCTTGGGAATGGGAAGAGCAGCAAGAGCTTTCAGGGCTGGGCCCTTCCCTGTGGGAGAAGGAGCCGGTCGTTTGCCTTTTCGGAAAGAGGCTCTGCCGAGGCCGAGGGCCATGAGATGTTCCGTCTCTGGGAAAGCCCGGATCCCCAGTGCTGTTGTGCCTGTAGGTAGGGCGCCAAGGGAAGGGGAAGAGCAGCAAGAGCTTTCAGGGCTGGGCCCTTCCCTGTGGGAGAAGGAGCCTGACGTTTGCCTTTTCGGAAAGAGGCTCTGCCGAGGCCGAGGGCCATGAGATGTTCCGTCTCTGGGAAAGCCCGGATGCCCAGTGCTGTTGTGCCTGTAGATAGGGCGCCAAGGGAAGGGGAAGAGCAGCAAGAGCTTTCAGGGCTGGGCCCTTCCCTGTGGGAGAAGGAGCCGGACGTTTGCCTTTTCGGAAAGAGGCTCTGCCGAGGCTGAGGGCCATGAGATGTTCCATCTCTGGGAAAGCCCGGATGCCCAGTGCTGTTGAGCCTGTACATAGGGCACAAAGGGAAGGGGAAGAGCAGCAAGAGCTTTCAGGGCTGGGCCCTTCCCTGTGGGAGAAGGAGCCGGACGTTTGCCTTTTCGGAAAGAGGCTCTGCCGAGGCCTAGGGCCATGAGATGTTCCGTCTCTGGGAAAGCCCAGATGGCCAGTGCTGTTGTGCCTGTAGATAGGGCGCCTTGGGAAGGGGAAGAGCAGCAAGAGCTTTCAGGGCTGGGCCCTTCCCTGTGGGAGAAGGAGCCGGACATTTGCCTTTTCGGAAAGAGGCTCTGCCGAGACCGAGGGCCATGAGATGTTCCTTGTCTGGGAAAGCACGGATGCCCAGTGCTGTTGTGCCTGTAGGTAGGGCGCCTTGGGAATGGGAAGAGCAGCAAGAGCTTTCAGGGCTGGGCCCTTCCCTGTGGGAGAAGGAGCCGGACGTTTGCCTTTTCGGAAAGAGGCTCTGCCGAGGCCGAGGGCCATGAGATGTTCCGTCTCTGGGAAAGCCCGGATGCCCAGTGCTGTTGTGCCTGTAGATAGGGCGCCTTGGGAAGGGGAAGAGCAGCAAGAGCTTTCAGGGCTGGGCCCTTCCCTGTGGGAGAAGGAGCCGGACGTTTGCCTTTTCGGAAAGACGCTCTGCCGAGACCGAGGGCCAAGAGATATTCCGTGTCTGGGAAAGCCCGGATGCGCAGTGCTGTTGTGCCTGTAGGTAGGGCGCCAAGGGAAGGGGAAGAGCAGCAAGAGCTTTCAGGGCTGGGCCCTTCCCTGTGGGAGAAGGAGCCGGACGTTTGCCTTTTCGGAAAGAGGCTCTGCCGAGGCCGAGGGCCATGAGATGTTCCGTCTCTGGGAAAGCCCGGATCCCCAGTGCTGTTGTGCCTGTAGGTAGGGCGCCAAGGGAAGGGGAAGAGCAGCAAGAGCTTTCAGGGCTGGGCCCTTCCCTGTGGGAGAAGGAGCCGGTCGTTTGCCTTTTCGGAAAGAGGCTGTGTCGAGGCCGAGGGCCATGAGATGTTCCGTCTCTGGGAAAGCCCGGATCCCCCGTGCTGTTGTGCCTGTAGGTAGGGCGGCAAGGGAATTGGAAGAGCAGCAAGAGCTTTCAGGGCTGGGCCCTTCCCTGTGGGAGAAGGAGCCGGACGTTTGCCTTTTCAGAAAGAGGCTCTGCCGAGGCCGAGGGCCATGAGATGTTCCGTGTCTGGGAAAGCCCGGATGCCCAGTGCTGTTGTGCCTGTAGATAGGGCGCCTTGGGAAGGGGAAGAGCAGCAAGAGCTTTCAGGGCTGGGCCCTTCCCTGTGGGAGAAGGAGCCGGACGTTTGCCTTTTCGGAAAGAGGCTCTGCCGAGGCCGAGGGCCATGAGATGTTCCGTCTCTGGGAAAGCCCGGATGCCCAGTGCTGTTGTGCCTGTAGATAGGGCGCCTTGGGAAGGGGAAGAGCAGCAAGAGCTTTCAGGGCTGGGCCCTTCCCTGTGGGAGAAGGAGCCGGACGTTTGCCTTTTCGGAAAGAGGCTCTGCCGAGGCCGAGGGCCATGAGATGTTCCATCTCTGGGAAAGCACGGGTCCCCAGTGCTGTTGTGCCTGTAGATAGGCCACCAAGGGAAGGGGAAGAGCAGCAAGAGCTTTCAGGGCTGGGCCCTTCCCTGTGGGAGAAGGAGCCGGACGTTTGCCTTTTCGGAAAGAGGCTCTGCCGAGGCCGAGGGCCATGAGATGTTCCTTGTCTGGGAAAGCCCGGATCCCCCGTGCTGTTGTGCCTGTAGGTAGGGCGCCAAGGGAAGGGGAAGAGCAGCAAGAGCTTTCAGGGCTGGGCCCTTCCCTGTGGGAGAAGGAGCCGGACGTTTGCCTTTTCGGAAAGAGGCTCTGCCGAGGCCGAGGGCCATGAGATGTTCCTTGTCTGGGAAAGCCCGGATGCCCAGTGCTGTTGTGCCTGTAGATAGGGCACCAAGGGAAGGGGAAGAGCAGGAAGAGCTTTCAGGGCTGGGCCCTTCCCTGTGGGAGAAGGAGCCGGACGTTTGCCTTTTCGGAAAGAGGCTCTGCCGAGGCCGAGGGCCATGAGATATTCTGTCTCTGGGAAAGCACGGATTCCCAGTGCTGTTGTGCCTGTAGATAGGGCACCAGGGGAAGGGGAAGAGCAGCATCAGCTTTCAGGGCTGGGCCCTTCCCTGTGGGAGACGGAGCCGGACGTTTGCCTTTTCAGAAAGACGCTCTGCAGAGGCCGAGGGCCATGAGATGTTCCGTGTCTGGGAAAGCCCGGATGCCCAGTGCTGTTGTGCCTGTAGATAGGGCGCCAAGGGAAGGGGAAGAGCAGCAAGAGCTTTCAGGGCTGGGCCCTTCCCTGTGGGAGAAGGAGCCGGACGTTTGCGTTTTCGGAAAGAGGCTCTGCCGAGGCCTAGGGCCATGAGATGTTCTGTCTCCGGGAAAGCCCGGATGCCCAGTGCTGTTGTGCCTGTAGGTAGGGCGCCAAGGGAAGGGGAAGAGCAGCAAGAGCTTTCAGGGCTGGGCCCTTCCCTGTGGGAGAAGGAGCCGGACGTTTGCCTTTTCGGAAAGAGGCTCTGCCGAGGCCGAGGGCCATGAGATGTTCCGTCTCTGGGAAAGAACGGATGGCCAGTGCTGTTGTGCCTGTAGATAGGGCGGCAAGGGAAGGGGAAGAGCAGCAAGAGCTTTCAGGGCTGGGCCCTTCCCTGTGGGAGAAGGAGCCGGACGTTTGCCTTTTCGGAAAGAGGCTCTGCCGAGGCCGAGGGCCATGAGATGTTCCGTCTCTGGGAAAGCCCGGATGCCCAGTGCTGTTGTGCCTGTAGATAGGGCGGCAGGGAAGGGGAAGAGCAGCAAGAGCTTTCAGGGCTGGGCCCTTCCCTGTGGGAGAAGGAGCCGGACGTTTGCCTTTTCGGAAAGAGGCTCTGCCGAGACCGAGGGCCATGAGATGTTCCGTCTCTGGGAAAGCCCGGATGGCCAGTGCTGTTGTGCCTGTAGATAGGGCGCCAAGGGAAGGGGAAGAGCAGCAAGAGCTTTCAGGGCTGGGCCCTTCCCTGTGGGAGAAGGAGCCGGACGTTTGCCTTTTCAGAAAGACGCTCTGCCGAGGCCGAGGGCCATGAGATGTTCCTTGTCTGGGAAAGCCCGGATGCCCAGTGCTGTTGTGCCTGTAGATAGGGCGCCAAGGGAAGGGGAAGAGCAGCAAGAGCTTTCAGGGCTGGGCCCTTCCCTGTGGGAGAATAGCCGGACGTTTGCCTTTTCGGAAAGAGGCTCTGCCGAGGCCGAGGGCCAAGAGATGTTCCGTCTCTGGGAAAGCCCGGATGCCCAGTGCTGTTGTGCCTGTAGGTAGGGCACCTTGGGAAGGGGAAGAGCAGCAAGAGCTTTCAGGGCTGGGCCCTTCCCTGTGGGAGAAGGAGCCGGACGTTTGCCTTTTCGGAAAGAGTCTCTGCCGAGGCCGAGGGCCATGAGATGTTCCGTCTCTGGGAAAGCCCGGATGCCCAGTGCTGTTGTGCCTGTAGGTAGGGCGCCAAGGGAAGGGGAAGAGCAGCAAGAGCTTTCAGGGCTGGGCCCTTCCCTGTGGGAGAAGGAGCCTGACGTTTGCCTTTTCGGAAAGAGGCTCTGCCGAGGCCGAGGGCCATGAGATGTTCCGTGTCTGGGAAAGCCCGGATGCCCAGTGCTGTTGTGCCTGTAGGTAGGGCGCCAAGGGAAGGGGAAGAGCAGCAAGAGCTTTCAGGGCTGGGCCCTTCCCTGTGGGAGAAGGAGCCGGACGTTTGCCTTTTCGGAAAGAGGCTCTGCCGAGGTCGAGGGCCATGAGATGTTCCGTCTCTGGGAAAGCCCGGATGCCCAGTGCTGTTGTGCCTGTAGATAGGGCGGCAAGGGAAGGGGAAGAGCAGCAAGAGCTTTCAGGGCTGGGCCCTTCCCTGTGGGAGAATAGCCGGAAGTTTGCCTTTTCGGAAAGAGGCTCTGCCGAGACCGAGGGCCAAGAGATGTTCCGTCTCTGGGAAAGCCCGGATGGCCAGTGCTGTTGTGCCTGTAGATAGGGCGCCAAGGGAAGGGGAAGAGCAGCAAGAGCTTTCAGGGCTGGGCCCTTCCCTGTGGGAGAAGGAGCCGGACGTTTGCCTTTTCGGAAAGAGGCTCTGCCGAGACCGAGGGCCATGAGATGTTCCGTCTCTGGGAAAGCCCAGATCCCCAGTGCTGTTGTGCCTGTAGATGGGGCGCCTTGGGAATGGGAAGAGCAGCAAGAGCTTTCAGGGCTGGGCCCTTCCCTGTGGGAGAAGGAGCCGGAAGTTTGCCTTTTCAGAAAGAGGCTCTGCCGAGGCCGAGGGCCATGAGATGTTCCGTCTCTGGGAAAGCCCGGATGCCCAGTGCTGTTGTGCCTGTAGATAGGGCGCCAAGGGAAGGGGAAGAGCAGCAAGAGCTTTCAGGGCTGGGCCCTTCCCTGTGGGAGAAGGAGCCGGACGTTTGCCTTTTCGGAAAGAGGCTCTGCCGAGGCCGAGGGCCATGAGATGTTCCGTCTCTGGGAAAGCCCGGATGCCCAGTGGTGTTGTGCCTGTAGATAGGGCGCCAAGGGAAGGGGAAGAGCAGCAAGAGCTTTCAGGGCTGGGCACTTCCCTGTGGGAGAAGGAGCCGGACGTTTGCCTTTTCGGAAAGAGGCTCTGCCGAGGCTGAGGGCCATGAGATGTTCCGTCTCTGGGAAAGCCCGGATGGCCAGTGCTGTTGAGCCTGTACATAGGGCACCAAGGGAAGGGGAAGAGCAGCAAGAGCTTTCAGGGCTGGGCCCTTCCCTGTGGGAGAAGGAGCCGGACGTTTGCCTTTTCGGAAAGAGGCTCTGCCGAGGCCTAGCGCCATGAGATGTTCCGTCTCTGGGAAAGCCCGGATCCCCAGTGCTGTTGTGCCTGTAGATAGGGCGCCTTGGGAAGGGGAAGAGCAGCAAGAGCTTTCAGGGCTGGGCCCTTCCCTGTGGGAGAAGGAGACGGACATTTGCCTTTTCGGAAAGAGGCTCTGCCGAGACCGAGGGCCATGAGATGTTCCTTGTCTGGGAAAGCCCGGATGCCCAGTGCTGTTGTGCCTGTAGGTAGGGCGGCAAGGGAAGGGGAAGAGCAGCAAGAGCTTTCAGGGCTGGGCCCTTCCCTGTGGGAGAAGGAGCCGGACGTTTGCCTTTTCGGAAAGAGGCTCTGCCGAGGCCGAGGGCCATGAGATGTTCCGTCTCTGGGAAAGCCCGGATGCCCAGTGGTGTTGTGCCTGTAGATAGGGCGCCAAGGGAAGGGGAAGAGCAGCAAGAGCTTTCAGGGCTGGGCCCTTCCCTGTGGGAGAAGGAGCCGGACGTTTGCCTTTTCCGAAAGAGGCTCTGCCGAGACCGAGGGCCAAGAGATATTCCGTGTCTGGGAAAGCCCGGATGGCCAGTGCTGTTGTGCCTGTAGGTAGGGCGCCAAGGGAAGGGGAAGAGCAGCAAGAGCTTTCAGGGCTGGGCCCTTCCCTGTGGGAGAAGGAGCCGGACGTTTGCCTTTTCGGAAAGAGGCTCTGCCGAGGCCGAGGGCCATGAGATGTTCCGTCTCTGGGAAAGCCCGGATCCCCAGTGCTGTTGTGCCTGTAGGTAGGGCGCCAAGGGAAGGGGAAGAGCAGCAAGAGCTTTCAGGGCTGGGCCCTTCCCTGTGGGAGAAGGAGCCGGTCGTTTGCCTTTTCGGAAAGAGGCTCTGCCGAGGCCGAGGGCCATGAGATGTTCCGTGTCTGGGAAAGCCCGGATCCCCCGTGCTGTTGTGCCTGTAGGTAGGGCGGCAAGGGAAGGGGAAGAGCAGCAAGAGCTTTCAGGGCTGGGCCCTTCCCTGTGGGAGAAGGAGCCGGACGTTTGCCTTTTCAGAAAGAGGCTCTGCCAAGAATGAGGGCCATGAGATGTTCCGTGTCTGGGAAAGCCCGGATGCCCAGTGCTGTTGTGCCTGTAGATAGGGCGCCTTGGGAAGGGGAAGAGCAGCAAGAGCTTTCAGGGCTGGGCCCTTCCCTGTGGGAGAAGGAGCCGGACGTTTGCCTTTTCGGAAAGAGGCTCTGCCGAGGCCTAGCGCCATGAGATGTTCTGTCTCTGGGAAAGCCCGGATGCCCAGTGCTGTTGTGCCTGTAGGTAGGGCGCCTTGGGAAGGGGAAGAGCAGCAAGAGCTTTCAGGGCTGGGCCCTTCCCTGTGGGAGAAGGAGCCGGACGTTTGCGTTTTCGGAAAGAGGCTCTGCCGAGGCCGAGGGCCATGAGATGTTCCTTGTCTGGGAAAGCCCAGATGCCCAGTGCTGTTGTGCCTGTAGATAGGGCGCCTTGGGAAGGGGAAGAGCAGCAAGAGCTTTCAGGGCTGGGCCCTTCCCTGTGGGAGAAGGAGCCGGACGTTTGCCTTTTCGGAAAGAGGCTCTGCCGAGGCCGAGGGCCATGAGATGTTCCATCTCTGGGAAAGCACGGGTCCCCAGTGCTGTTGTGCCTGTAGATAGGCCACCAAGGGAAGGGGAAGAGCAGCAAGAGCTTTCAGGGCTGGGCCCTTCCCTGTGGGAGAAGGAGCCGGACGTTTGCCTTTTCCGAAAGAGGCTCTGCCGAGGCCGAGGGCCATGAGATGTTCCTTGTCTGGGAAAGCCCGGATCCCCCGTGCTGTTGTGCCTGTAGATAGGGCGCCAAGGGAAGGGGAAGAGCAGCAAGAGCTTTCAGGGCTGGGCCCTTCCCTGTGGGAGAAGGAGCCGGACGTTTGCCTTTTCGGAAAGAGGCTCTGCCGAGGCCGAGGGCCATGAGATGTTCCGTGTCTGGGAAAGCCCGGATGCCCAGTGCTGTTGTGCCTGTAGATAGGGCACCAAGGGAAGGGGAAGAGCAGCAAGAGCTTTCAGGGCTGGGCCCTTCCCTGTGGGAGAAGGAGCTGGACGTTTGCCTTTTCGGAAAGAGGCTCTGCCGAGGCCGAGGGCCATGAGATGTTCTGTCTCTGGGAAAGCACGGATTCCCAGTGCTGTTGTGCCTGTAGATAGGGCACCAGGGGAAGGGGAAGAGCAGCATCAGCTTTCAGGGCTGGGCCCTTCCCTGTGGGAGAAGGAGCCGGACGTTTGCCTTTTCGGAAAGAGGCTGTGCCGAGGCCGAGGGCCATGAGATGTTCCGTCTCTGGGAAAGCCCGGATGCCCAGTGCTGTTGTGCCTGTAGATAGGGCGGCAAGGGAAGGGGAAGAGCAGCAAGAGCTTTCAGGGCTGGGCCCTTCCCTGTGGGAGAAGGAGCCGGACGTTTGCCTTTTCGGAAAGAGGCTCTGCCGAGGCCTAGGGCCATGAGATGTTCCTTGTCTGGGAAAGCCCGGATGCCCAGTGCTGTTGTGCCTGTAGGTAGGGCGCCTTGGGAAGGGGAAGAGCAGCAAGAGCTTTCAGGGCTGGGCCCTTCCCTGTGGGAGAAGGAGCCGGACGTTTGCCTTTTCGGAAAGAGGCTCTGCCGAGGCCGAGGGCCATGAGATGTTCCGTCTCTGGGAAAGCCCGGATGCGCAGTGCTGTTGTGCCTGTAGGTAGGGCGCCAAGGGAAGGGGAAGAGCAGCAAGAGCTTTCAGGGCTGGGCCCTTCCCTGTGGGAGAAGGAGCCGGACGTTTGCCTTTTCGGAAAGAGGCTCTGCCGAGGCCGAGGGCCATGAGATGTTCTGTCTCCGGGAAAGCCCGGATGCCCAGTGCTGTTGTGCCTGTAGGTAGGGCGCCAAGGGAAGGGGAAGAGCAGCAAGAGCTTTCAGGGCTGGGCCCTTCCCTGTGGGAGAAGGAGCCGGACGTTTGCCTTTTCGGAAAGAGGCTCTGCCGAGGCCGAGGGCCATGAGATGTTCCGTCTCTGGGAAAGCCCGGATGCCCAGTGCTGTTGTGCCTGTAGGTAGGGCGGCAAGGGAAGGGGAAGAGCAGCAAGAGCTTTCAGGGCTGGGCCCTTCCCTGTGGGAGAAGGAGCCGGACGTTTGCCTTTTCGGAAAGAGGCTGTGCCGAGGCCGAGGGCCATGAGATGTTCCGTGTCTGGGAAAGCCCGGATGCCCAGTGCTGTTGTGCCTGTAGATAGGGCGGCAAGGGAAGGGGAAGAGCAGCAAGAGCTTTCAGGGCTGGGCCCTTCCCTGTGGGAGAAGGAGCCGGACGTTTGCCTTTTCGGAAAGAGGCTCTGCCGAGGCCGAGGGCCATGAGATGTTCCATCTCTGGGAAAGCCCGGATGGCCAGTGCTGTTGTGCCTGTAGATAGGGTGCCTTGGGAAGGGGAAGAGCAGCAAGAGCTTTCAGGGCTGGGCCCTTCCCTGTGGGAGAAGGAGCCGGACGTTTGCCTTTTCGGAAAGAGGCTCTGCCGAGGCCGAGGGCCATGAGATGTTCCGTGTCTGGGAAAGCCTGGATGGCCAGTGCTGTTGTGCCTGTAGATAGGGCGCCTTGGGAAGGGGAAGAGCAGCAAGAGCCTTCAGGGCTGGGCCCTTCCCTGTGGGAGAAGGAGCCGGACGTTTGCCTTTTCGGAAAGAGGCTCTGCCGAGGCCGAGGTCCATGAGATGTTCCGTCTCTGGGAAAGCCCGGATCCCCAGTGCTGTTGTGCCTGTAGATAGGGTGCCAAGGGAAGGGGAAGAGCAGCAAGAGCTTTCAGGGCTGGGCCCTTCCCTGTGGGAGAAGGAGCCGGACGTTTGCCTTTTCGGAAAGAGGCTCTGCCGAGGCCGAGGGCCATGAGATGTTCCGTCTCTGGGAAAGCCCGGATGCCCAGTGCTGTTGTGCCTGTAGATAGGGCGCCAAGGGAAGGGGAAGAGCAGCAAGAGCTTTCAGGGCTGGGCCCTTCCCTGTGGGAGAAGGAGCCGGAAGTTTGCCTTTTCGGAAAGAGGCTCTGCCGAGACCGAGGGCCATGAGATGTTCTGTGTCTGGGAAAGCCCGGATGGCCAGTGCTGTTGTGCCTGTAGATAGGGCGCCTTGGGAAGGGGAAGAGCAGCAAGAGCTTTCAGGGCTGGGCCCTTCCCTGTGGGAGAAGGAGCCGGACATTTGCCTTTTCGGAAAGAGGCTCTGCCGAGGCCGAGGGCCATGAGATGTTCCGTCTCTGGGAAAGCACGGATCCCCAGTGCTGTTGTGCCTGTACATAGGGCACCAAGGGAAGGGGAAGAGCAGCAAGAGCTTTCAGGGCTGGGCCCTTCCCTGTGGGAGAAGGAGCCGGACGTTTGCCTTTTCGGAAAGAGGCTCTGCCGAGGCTGAGGGCCATGAGATGTTCCGTCTATGGGAAAGCCCGGATGCCCAGTGCTGTTGTGCCTGTAGGTAGGGTGACTTGGGAAGGGGAAGAGCAGCAAGAGCTTTCAGGGCTGGGCCCTTCCCTGTGGGAGAAGGAGCCGGACGTTTGCCTTTTCGGAAAGAGGCTCTGCCGAGGCCGAGGGCCATGAGATGTTCCGTCTCTGGGAAAGCCCGGATGCCCAGTGCTGTTGTGCCTGTAGATAGGGCGGCAAGGGAAGGGGAAGAGCAGCAAGAGCTTTCAGGGCTGGGCCCTTCCCTGTGGGAGAAGGAGCCGGACGTTTGCCTTTTCGGAAAGAGGCTCTGCCGAGGCCGAGGGCCATGAGATGTTCCACCTCTGGGAAAGCCCGGATGGCCAGTGCTGTTGTGCCTGTAGATAGGGTGCCAAGGGAAGGGGAAGAGCAGCAAGAGCTTTCAGGGCTGGGCCCTTCCCTGTGGGAGAAGGAGCCGGACGTTTGCCTTTTCGGAAAGAGGCTCTGCCGAGGCCGAGGGCCATGAGATGTTCCGTGTCTGGGAAAGCCTGGATGCCCAGTGCTGTTGTGCCTGTAGATAGGGCGCCTTGGGAAGGGGAAGAGCAGCAAGAGCTTTCAGGGCTGGGCCCTTCCCTGTGGGAGAAGGAGCCGGACGTTTGCCTTTTCGGAAAGAGGCTCTGCCGAGGCCGAGGTCCATGAGATGTTCCGTCTCTGGGAAAGCCCGGATGCGCAGTGCTGTTGTGCCTGTAGGTAGGGCGCCAAGGGAAGGGGAAGAGCAGCAAGAGCTTTCAGGGCTGGGCCCTTCCCTGTGGGAGAAGGAGCCGGACGTTTGCCTTTTCGGAAAGAGGCTCTGCCGAGGCCGAGGGCCATGAGATGTTCCGTCTCTGGGAAAGCCCGGATGCCCAGTGCTGTTGTGCCTGTAGATAGGGCGCCTTGGGAAGGGGAAGAGCAGCAAGAGCTTTCAGGGCTGGGCCCTTCCCTGTGGGAGAAGGAGCCGGACGTTTGCCTTTTCGGAAAGAGGCTCTGCCGAGACCGAGGGCCATGAGATGTTCTGTGTCTGGGAAAGCCCGGATGGCCAGTGCTGTTGTGCCTGTAGATAGGGCGCCTTGGGAAGGGGAAGAGCAGCAAGAGCTTTCAGGGCTGGGCCCTTCCCTGTGGGAGAAAGAGCCGGACATTTGCCTTTTCGGAAAGAGGCTCTGCCGAGGCCGAGGGCCATGAGATGTTCCGTCTCTGGGAAAGCACGGATCCCCAGTGCTGTTGTGCCTGTACATAGGGCACCAAGGGAAGGGGAAGAGCAGCAAGAGCTTTCAGGGCTGGGCCCTTCCCTGTGGGAGAAGGAGCCGGACGTTTGCCTTTTCGGAAAGAGGCTCTGCCGAGGCCGAGGGCCATGAGATGTTCCGTCTCTGGGAAAGCCCGGATGCCCAGTGCTGTTGTGCCTGTAGATAGGGCGCCAAGGGAAGGGGAAGAGCAGCAAGAGCTTTCAGGGCTGGGCCCTTCCCTGTGGGAGAAGGAGCCGGACGTTTGCCTTTTCGGAAAGAGGCTCTGCCGAGGCCGAGGGCCATGAGATGTTCCGTGTCTGGGAAAGCCCGGATGCCCAGTGCTGTTGTGCCTGTAGATAGGGCGGCAAGGGAAGGGGAAGAGCAGCAAGAGCTTTCAGGGCTGGGCCCTTCCCTGTGGGAGAAGGAGCCGGACGTTTGCCTTTTCGGAAAGAGGCTCTGCCGAGGCCGAGGGCCATGAGATGTTCCATCTCTGGGAAAGCCCGGATGGCCAGTGCTGTTGTGCCTGTAGATAGGGTGCCAAGGGAAGGGGAAGAGCAGCAAGAGCTTTCAGGGCTGGGCCCTTCCCTGTGGGAGAAGGAGCCGGACGTTTGCCTTTTCGGAAAGAGGCTCTGCCGAGGCCGAGGGCCATGAGATGTTCCGTGTCTGGGAAAGCCTGGATGCCCAGTGCTGTTGTGCCTGTAGATAGGGCGCCTTGGGAAGGGGAAGAGCAGCAAGAGCTTTCAGGGCTGGGCCCTTCCCTGTGGGAGAAGGAGCCGGACGTTTGCCTTTTCCGAAAGAGGCTCTGCCGAGGCCGAGGTCCATGAGATGTTCCGTGTCTGGGAAAGCCCGGATGGCCAGTGCTGTTGTGCCTGTAGATAGGGCGCCTTGGGAAGGGGAAGAGCAGCAAGAGCTTTCAGGGCTGGGCCCTTCCCTGTGGGAGAAGGAGCCGGACGTTTGCCTTTTCGGAAAGAGGCTCTGCCGAGGCCGAGGGCCATGAGATGTTCCGTCTCTGGGAAAGCCCGGATGCCCAGTGCTGTTGTGCCTGTAGATAGGGCGGCAAGGGAAGGGGAAGAGCAGCAAGAGCTTTCAGGGCTGGGCCCTTCCCTGTGGGAGAAGGAGCCGGACGTTTGCCTTTTCGGAAAGAGGCTCTGCCGAGGCCGAGGGCCATGAGATGTTCCGTGTCTGGGAAAGCCTGGATGCCCAGTGCTGTTGTGCCTGTAGATAGGGCGCCTTGGGAAGGGGAAGAGCAGCAAGAGCTTTCAGGGCTGGGCCCTTCCCTGTGGGAGAAGGAGCCGGACATTTGCCTTTTCAGAAAGAGGCTCTGCCGAGGCCGAGGGCCATGAGATGTTCTGTCTCTGGGAAAGCCCGGATGCCCAGTGCTGTTGTGCCTGTAGGTAGGGCGCCTTGGGAAGGGGAAGAGCAGCAAGAGCTTTCAGGGCTGGGCCCTTCCCTGTGGGAGAAGGAGCCGGACGTTTGCCTTTTCGGAAAGAGGCTCTGCCGAGGCCGAGGGCCATGAGATGTTCCGTCTATGGGAAAGCCCGGATGCCCAGTGCTGTTGTGCCTGTAGATAGGGCGCCAAGGGAAGGGGAAGAGCAGCAAGAGCTTTCAGGGCTGGGCCCTTCCCTGTGGGAGAAGGAGCCGGACGTTTGCCTTTTCGGAAAGAGGCTCTGCCGAGGCCGAGGGCCATGAGATGTTCCGTGTCTGGGAAATCCTGGATGCCCAGTGCTGTTGTGCCTGTAGATAGGGCGCCAAGGGAAGGGGAAGAGCAGCAAGAGCTTTCAGGGCTGGGCCCTTCCCTGTGGGAGAAGGAGCCGGACGTTTGCCTTTTCGGAAAGACGCTCTGCCGAGGCCGAGGTACATGAGATGTTCCTTGTCTGGGAAAGCACGGATCCCCAGTGCTGTTGTGCCTGTAGGTAGGGCCCCTTGGGAAGGGGAAGAGCAGCAAGAGCTTTCAGGGCTGGGCCCTTCCCTGTGGGAGAAGGAGCCGGACGTTTGCCTTTTCGGAAAGAGGCTCTGCCGAGGCCGAGGGCCATGAGATGTTCCGTGTCTGGGAAAGCCCGGATGCCCAGTGCTGTTGTGCCTGTAGATAGGGCGGCAGGGAACGGGAAGAGCAGCAAGAGCTTTCAGGGCTGGGCCCTTCCCTGTGGGAGAAGGAGCCGGACGTTTGCCTTTTCGGAAAGAGGCTCTGCCGAGACCGAGGTCCATGAGGTGTTCCGTCTCTGGGAAAGCCCGGATGGCCAGTGCTGTTGTGCCTGTAGGTAGGGCGCCAAGGGAAGGGGAAGAGCAGCAAGAGCTTTCAGGGCTGGGCCCTTCCCTGTGGGAGAAGGAGCCGGACGTTTGCCTTTTCGGAAAGAGGCTCTGCCGAGGCCTAGGGCCATGAGATGTTCCGTGTCTGGGAAAGCCCGGATGCCCAGTGCTGTTGTGCCTGTAGGTAGGGCGCCAAGGGAAGGGGAAGAGCAGCAAGAGCTTTCAGGGCTGGGCCCTTCCCTGTGGGAGAAGGAGCCGGATGTTTGCCTTTTCGGAAAGAGGCTCTGCCGAGGCCGAGGGCCATGAGATGTTCCGTGTCTGGGAAAGCCCGGATGCGCAGTGCTGTTGTGCCTGTAGGTAGGGCGCCAAGGGAAGGGGAAGAGCAGCAAGAGCTTTCAGGGCTGGGCCCTTCCCTGTGGGAGAAGGAGCCGGACGTTTGCCTTTTCGGAAAGAGGCTCTGCCGAGGCCGAGGGCCATGAGATGTTCCGTCTCTGGGAAAGCCCGGATGCCCAGTGCTGTTGTGCCTGTAGATAGGGCGGCAAGGGAAGGGGAAGAGCAGCAAGAGCTTTCAGGGCTGGGCCCTTCCCTGTGGGAGAAGGAGCCGGACGTTTGCCTTTTCGGAAAGAGGCTCTGCCGAGGCCGAGGGCCATGAGATGTTCCGTCTCTGGGAAAGCCCGGATGGCCAGTGCTGTTGTGCCTGTAGATAGGGTGCCAAGGGAAGGGGAAGAGCAGCAAGAGCTTTCAGGGCTGGGCCCTTCCCTGTGGGAGAAGGAGCCGGACGTTTGCCTTTTCGGAAAGAGGCTCTGCCGAGGCCGAGGGCCATGAGATGTTCCGTGTCTGGGAAATCCTGGATGCCCAGTGCTGTTGTGCCTGTAGATAGGGCGCCTTGGGAAGGGGAAGAGCAGCAAGAGCTTTCAGGGCTGGGCCCTTCCCTGTGGGAGAAGGAGCCGGACGTTTGCCTTTTCCGAAAGAGGCTCTGCCGAGGCCGAGGTCCATGAGATGTTCCGTGTCTGGGAAAGCCCGGATGCGCAGTGCTGTTGTGCCTGTAGGTAGGGCGCCAAGGGAAGGGGAAGAGCAGCAAGAGCTTTCAGGGCTGGGCCCTTCCCTGTGGGAGAAGGAGCCGGACGTTTGCCTTTTCGGAAAGAGGCTCTGCCGAGGCCGAGGGCCATGAGATGTTCCGTCTCTGGGAAAGCCCGGATGGCCAGTGCTGTTGTGCCTGTAGATAGGGCGGCAAGGGAAGGGGAAGAGCAGCAAGAGCTTTCAGGGCTGGGCCCTTCCCTGTGGGAGAAGGAGCCGGACGTTTGCCTTTTCGGAAAGAGGCTCTGCCGAGACCGAGGGCCATGAGATGTTCCGTCTCTGGGAAAGCCCGGATGGCCAGTGCTGTTGTGCCTGTAGATAGGGCGCCTTGGGAAGGGGAAGAGCAGCAAGAGCTTTCTGGGCTGGGCCCTTCCCTGTGGGAGAAGGAGCCGGACATTTGCCTTTTCGGAAAGAGGCTCTGCCGAGGCCGAGGGCCATGAGATGTTCCGTCTCTGGGAAAGCCCGGATGCCCAGTGCTGTTGTGCCTGTAGATAGGGCGCCTTGGGAAGGGGAAGAGCAGCAAGAGCTTTCAGGGCTGGGCCCTTCCCTGTGGGAGAAGGAGCCGGACGTTTGCCTTTTCGGAAAGAGGCTCTGCCGAGGCCGAGGGCCATGAGATCTTCCGTCTCTGGGAAAGCCTGGATGGCCAGTGCTGTTGTGCCTGTAGATAGGTCGCCTTGGGAAGGGGAAGAGCAGCAAGAGCTTTCAGGGCTGGGCCCTTCCCTGTGGGAGAAGGAGCCGGTCGTTTGCCTTTTCGGAAAGAGGCTCTGCCGAGGCCGAGGGCCATGAGATGTTCCGTCTCTGGGAAAGCCCGGATGCCCAGTGCTGTTGTGCCTGTAGGTAGGGCGCCAAGGGAAGGGGAAGAGCAGCAAGAGCTTTCAGGGCTGGGCCCTTCCCTGTGGGAGAAGGAGCCGGACGTTTGCCTTTTCGGAAAGAGGCTCTGCCGAGGCCGAGGGCCATGAGATGTTCCTTGTCTGGGAAAGCCCGGATCCCCAGTGCTGTTGTGCCTGTAGGTAGGGCGCCTTGGGAAGGGGAAGAGCAGCAAGAGCTTTCAGGGCTGGGCCCTTCCCTGTGGGAGAAGGAGCCGGACGTTTGCCTTTTCGGAAAGAGGCTCTGCCGAGGACGAGGGCCATGAGATGTTCCATCTCTGGGAAAGCCCGGATGGCCAGTGCTGTTGTGCCTGTAGATAGGGCGCCAAGGGAAGGGGAAGAGCAGCAAGAGCTTTCAGGGCTGGGCCCTTCCCTGTGGGAGAAGGAGCCGGACGTTTGCCTTTTCGGAAAGAGGCTCTGCCGAGGCCGAGGGCCATGAGATGTTCCGTCTCTGGGAAAGCCCGGATGCCCAGTGCTGTTGTGCCTGTAGGTAGGGTGCCTTGGGAAGGGGAAGAGCAGCAAGAGCTTTCTGGGCTGGGCCCTTCCCTGTGGGAGAAGGAGCCGGACGTTTGCCTTTTCAGAAAGACGCTCTGCCGAGGCCGAGGGCCATGAGATGTTCCGTCTCTGGGAAAGCCTGGATGGCCAGTGCTGTTGTGCCTGTAGATAGGGCGCCTTGGGAAGGGGAAGAGCAGCAAGAGCTTTCAGGGCTGGGCCCTTCCCTGTGGGAGAAGGAGCCGGACGTTTGCCTTTTCGGAAAGAGGCTCTGCCGAGGCCGAGGGCCATGAGATCTTCCGTCTCTTGCAAAGCCCGGATGCCCAGTGCTGTTGTGCCTGTAGATAGGTCGCCTTGGGAAGGGGAAGAGCAGCAAGAGCTTTCAGGGCTGGGCCCTTCCCTGTGGGAGAAGGAGCCGGTCGTTTGCCTTTTCGGAAAGAGGCTCTGCCGAGGCCGAGGGCCATGAGATGTTCCGTCTCTGGGAAAGCCCGGATGCCCAGTGCTGTTGTGCCTGTAGGTAGGGCGCCAAGGGAAGGGGAAGAGCAGCAAGAGCTTTCAGGGCTGGGCCCTTCCCTGTGGGAGAAGGAGCCGGACGTTTGCCTTTTCGGAAAGAGGCTCTGCCGAGGCCGAGGGCCATGAGATGTTCCGTCTCTGGGAAAGCCCGGATCCCCAGTGCTGTTGTGCCTGTAGGTAGGGCGCCTTGGGAAGGGGAAGAGCAGCAAGAGCTTTCAGGGCTGGGCCCTTCCCTGTGGGAGAAGGAGCCGGACGTTTGCCTTTTCGGAAAGAGGCTCTGCCGAGGACGAGGGCCATGAGATGTTCCATCTCTGGGAAAGCCCGGATGGCCAGTGCTGTTGTGCCTGTAGATAGGGCGCCAAGGGAAGGGGAAGAGCAGCAAGAGCTTTCAGGGCTGGGCCCTTCCCTGTGGGAGAAGGAGCCGGACTTTTGCCTTTTCGGAAAGAGTCTCTGCCGAGGCCTAGGGCCATGAGATGTTCTGTCTCCGGGAAAGCCCGGATGCCCAGTGCTGTTGTGCCTGTAGGTAGGGCGCCTTGGGAAGGGGAAGAGCAGCAAGAGCTTTCAGGGCTGGGCCCTTCCCTGTGGGAGAAGGAGCCGGACGTTTGCCTTTTCGGAAAGAGGCTCTGCCGAGGCCGAGGGCCATGAGATCTTCCGTCTCTGGGAAAGCCCGGATGCGCAGTGCTGTTGTGCCTGTAGGTAGGGCGCCTTGGGAAGGGGAAGAGCAGCAAGAGCTTTCAGGGCTGGGCCCTTCCCTGTGGGAGAAGGAGCCGGACGTTTGCCTTTTCAGAAAGAGGCTGTGCTGAGGCCGAGGGCCATGAGATGTTCCTTGTGTGGGAAAGCCCGGATGCCCAGTGCTGTTGTGCCTGTAGGTAGGGCGGCAAGGGAAGGGGAAGAGCAGCAAGAGCTTTCAGGGCTGGGCCCTTCCCTGTGGGAGAAGGAGCCGGACGTTTGCCTTTTCAGAAAGACGCTCTGCCGAGGGCAAGGTCCATGAGATGTTCCGTGTCTGGGAAAGCCCGGATGGCCAGTGCTGTTGTGCCTGTAGGTAGGGCGCCAAGGGAAGGGGAAGAGCAGCAAGAGCTTTCAGGGCTGGGCCCTTCCCTGTGGGAGAAGGAGCCGGACGTTTGCCTTTTCGGAAAGAGGCTCTGCCGAGGCCGAGGGCCATGAGATGTTCCTTGTCTGGGAAAGCCCGGATGCCCAGTGCTGTTGTGCCTGTAGGTAGGGCGCCTTGGGAAGGGGAAGAGCAGCAAGAGCTTTCAGGGCTGGGCCCTTCCCTGTGGGAGAAGGAGCCGGACGTTTGCCTTTTCGGAAAGAGGCTCTGCCGAGGCTGAGGGCCATGAGATCTTCCGTCTCTTGCAAAGCCCGGATCCCCACTGCTGTTGTGCCTGTAGATAGGCCGCCTTGGGAAGGGGAAGAGCAGCAAGAGCTTTCAGGGCTGGGCCCTTCCCTGTGGGAGAAGGAGCCGGTCGTTTGCCTTTTCGGAAAGAGGCTCTGCCGAGGCCGAGGGCCATGAGATGTTCCGTCTCTGGGAAAGCCCGGATGCCCAGTGCTGTTGTGCCTGTAGGTAGGGCGCCAAGGGAAGGGGAAGAGCAGCAAGAGCTTTCAGGGCTGGGCCCTTCCCTGTGGGAGAAGGAGCCGGACGTTTGCCTTTTCGGAAAGAGGCTCTGCCGAGGCCGAGGGCCATGAGATGTTCCGTCTCTGGGAAAGCCCGGATGCCCAGTGCTGTTGTGCCTGTAGGTAGGGTGCCAAGGGAAGGGGAAGAGCAGCAAGAGCTTTCAGGGCTGGGCCCTTCCCTGTGGGAGAAGGAGCCGGACGTTTGCCTTTTCGGAAAGAGGCTCTGCCGAGGCCGAGGGCCATGAGATGTTCCGTCTCTGGGAAAGCCTGGATGCCCAGTGCTGTTGTGCCTGTAGGTAGGGCACCTTGGGAAGGGGAAGAGCAGCAAGAGCTTTCAGGGCTGGGCCCTTCCCTGTGGGAGAAGGAGCCGGACGTTTGCCTTTTCGGAAAGAGGCTCTGCCGAGGCCGAGGGCCAAGAAATGTTCCGTGTCTGGGAAAGCACGGATCCCCAGTGCTGTTGTGCCTGTAGGTAGGGCGCCAAGGGAAGGGGAAGAGCAGCAAGAGCTTTCAGGGCTGGGCCCTTCCCTGTGGGAGAAGGAGCCGGACGTTTGCCTTTTCGGAAAGAGGCTCTGCCGAGGCCGAGGGCCATGAGATGTTCCTTGTCTGGGAAAGCCCGGATGCCCAGTGCTGTTGTGCCTGTAGGTAGGGCGGCAAGGGAAGGGGAAGAGCAGCAAGAGCTTTCAGGGCTGGGCCCTTCCCTGTGGGAGAAGGAGCCGGACGTTTGCCTTTTCGGAAAGAGGCTCTGCCGAGGCCGAGGGCCATGAGATGTTCCGTCTCTGGGAAAGCCCGGATGCCCAGTGCTGTTGTGCCTGTAGGTAGGGCGCCAAGGGAAGGGGAAGAGCAGCAAGAGCTTTCTGGGCTGGGCCCTTCCCTGTGGGAGAAGGAGCCGGACGTTTGCCTTTTCAGAAAGACGCTCTGCCGAGGCCGAGGGCCATGAGATGTTCCGTCTCTGGGAAAGCCTGGATGGCCAGTGCTGTTGTGCCTGTAGATAGGGCGCCTTGGGAAGGGGAAGAGCAGCAAGAGCTTTCAGGGCTGGGCCCTTCCCTGTGGGAGAAGGAGCCGGACGTTTGCCTTTTCGGAAAGAGGCTCTGCCGAGGCCGAGGGCCATGAGATCTTCCGTCTCTTGCAAAGCCCGGATGCCCAGTGCTGTTGTGCCTGTAGATAGGTCGCCTTGGGAAGGGGAAGAGCAGCAAGAGCTTTCAGGGCTGGGCCCTTCCCTGTGGGAGAAGGAGCCGGTCGTTTGCCTTTTCGGAAAGAGGCTCTGCCGAGGCCGAGGGCCATGAGATGTTCCGTCTCTGGGAAAGCCCGGATGCCCAGTGCTGTTGTGCCTGTAGGTAGGGTGCCTTGGGAAGGGGAAGAGCAGCGACAGCTTTCATGGCTGGGCCCTTCCCTGTGGGAAAAGGAGCCGGACGTTTGCCTTTTCGGAAAGAGGCTCTGCCGAGGCCGAGGGCCATGAGATGTTCCGTGTCTGGGAAAGCCCGGATGCCCAGTGCTGTTGTGCCTGTAGATAGGGCACCAAGGGAAGGGGAAGAGCAGCAAGAGCTTTCAGGGCTGGGCCCTTCCCTGTGGGAGAAGGAGCCGGACGTTTGCCTTTTCGGAAAGAGGCTCTGCCGAGGCCGAGGGCCATGAGATGTTCCTTGTCTGGGAAAGCCCGGATCCCCAGTGCTGTTGTGCCTGTAGGTAGGGCGCCTTGGGAAGGGGAAGAGCAGCAAGAGCTTTCAGGGCTGGGCCCTTCCCTGTGGGAGAAGGAGCCGGACGTTTGCCTTTTCGGAAAGAGGCTCTGCCGAGGACGAGGGCCATGAGATGTTCCATCTCTGGGAAAGCCCGGATGGCCAGTGCTGTTGTGCCTGTAGATAGGGCGCCAAGGGAAGGGGAAGAGCAGCAAGAGCTTTCAGGGCTGGGCCCTTCCCTGTGGGAGAAGGAGCCGGACTTTTGCCTTTTCGGAAAGAGTCTCTGCCGAGGCCTAGGGCCATGAGATGTTCTGTCTCCGGGAAAGCCCGGATGCCCAGTGCTGTTGTGCCTGTAGGTAGGGCGCCTTGGGAAGGGGAAGAGCAGCAAGAGCTTTCAGGGCTGGGCCCTTCCCTGTGGGAGAAGGAGCCGGACGTTTGCCTTTTCGGAAAGAGGCTCTGCCGAGGCCGAGGGCCATGAGATCTTCCGTCTCTGGGAAAGCCCGGATTCCCCGTGCTGTTGTGCCTGTAGGTAGGGCGCCTTGGGAAGGGGAAGAGCAGCAAGAGCTTTCAGGGCTGGGCCCTTCCCTGTGGGAGAAGGAGCCGGACGTTTGCCTTTTCAGAAAGAGGCTGTGCTGAGGCCGAGGGCCATGAGATGTTCCTTGTGTGGGAAAGCCCGGATGCCCAGTGCTGTTGTGCCTGTAGGTAGGGCGGCAAGGGAAGGGGAAGAGCAGCAAGAGATTTCAGGGCTGGGCCCTTCCCTGTGGGAGAAGGAGCCGGACGTTTGCCTTTTCAGAAAGACGCTCTGCCGAGGCCGAGGTCCATGAGATGTTCCGTGTCTGGGAAAGCCCGGATGGCCAGTGCTGTTGTGCCTGTAGGTAGGGCGCCAAGGGAAGGGGAAGAGCAGCAAGAGCTTTCAGGGCTGGGCCCTTCCCTGTGGGAGAAGGAGCCGGACGTTTGCCTTTTCGGAAAGAGGCTCTGCCGAGGCCGAGGGCCATGAGATGTTCCTTGTCTGGGAAAGCCCGGATCCCCAGTGCTGTTGTGCCTGTAGGTAGGGCGCCTTGGGAAGGGGAAGAGCAGCAAGAGCTTTCAGGGCTGGGCCCTTCCCTGTGGGAGAAGGAGCCGGACGTTTGCCTTTTCGGAAAGAGGCTCTGCCGAGGCCGAGGGCCATGAGATCTTCCGTCTCTTGCAAAGCCCGGATGCCCAGTGCTGTTGTGCCTGTAGATAGGTCGCCTTGGGAAGGGGAAGAGCAGCAAGAGCTTTCAGGGCTGGGCCCTTCCCTGTGGGAGAAGGAGCCGGTCGTTTGCCTTTTCGGAAAGAGGCTCTGCCGAGGCCGAGGGCCATGAGATGTTCCGTCTCTGGGAAAGCCCGGATGCCCAGTGCTGTTGTGCCTGTAGGTAGGGTGCCTTGGGAAGGGGAAGAGCAGCGACAGCTTTCATGGCTGGGCCCTTCCCTGTGGGAAAAGGAGCCGGACGTTTGCCTTTTCGGAAAGAGGCTCTGCCGAGGCCGAGGGCCATGAGATGTTCCGTGTCTGGGAAAGCCCGGATGCCCAGTGCTGTTGTGCCTGTAGATAGGGCACCAAGGGAAGGGGAAGAGCAGCAAGAGCTTTCAGGGCTGGGCCCTTCCCTGTGGGAGAAGGAGCCGGACGTTTGCCTTTTCGGAAAGAGGCTCTGCCGAGGCCGAGGGCCATGAGAAGTTCCTTGTCTGGGAAAGCCTGGATCCCCAGTGCTGTTGTGCCTGTAGGTAGGGTGCCTTGGGAAGGGGAAGAGCAGCAAGAGCTTTCAGGGCTGGGCCCTTCCCTGTGGGAGAAGGAGCCGGACATTTGCCTTTTCGGAAAGAGGCTCTGCCGAGGCCGAGGGCCATGAGATGTTCCTTGTCTGGGAAAGCCCAGATCCCCCGTGCTGTTGTGCCTGTAGGTAGGGCGCCTTGGGAAGGGGAAGAGCAGCAAGAGCTTTCAGGGCTGGGCCCTTCCCTGTGGGAGAAGGAGCCGGACGTTTGCCTTTTCAGAAAGAGGCTGTGCTGAGGCCGAGGGCCATGAGATGTTCCTTGTGTGGGAAAGCCCGGATGGCCAGTGCTGTTGTGCCTGTAGGTAGGGCGGCAAGGGAAGGGGAAGAGCAGCAAGAGATTTCAGGGCTGGGCCCTTCCCTGTGGGAGAAGGAGCCGGACGTTTGCCTTTTCAGAAAGACACTCTGCCGAGGCCGAGGTCCATGAGATGTTCCGTGTCTGGGAAAGCCCGGATGGCCAGTGCTGTTGTGCCTGTAGGTAGGGCGCCAAGGGAAGGGGAAGAGCAGCAAGAGCTTTCAGGGCTGGGCCCTTCCCTGTGGGAGAAGGAGCCGGACGTTTGCCTTTTCGGAAAGAGGCTCTGCCGAGGCCGAGGGCCATGAGATGTTCCGTCTCTGGGAAAGCCCGGATCCCCAGTGCTGTTGTGCCTGTAGGTAGGGCGCCTTGGGAAGGGGAAGAGCAGCAAGAGCTTTCAGGGCTGGGCCCTTCCCTGTGGGAGAAGGAGCCGGACGTTTGCCTTTTCGGAAAGAGGCTCTGCCGAGGCCGAGGGCCATGAGATGTTCCGTCTATGGGAAAGCCCGGATGCCCAGTGCTGTTGTGCCTGTAGATAGGGCGCCAAGGGAAGGGGAAGAGCAGCAAGAGCTTTCAGGGCTGGGCCCTTCCCTGTGGGAGAAGGAGCCGGTCGTTTGCCTTTTCGGAAAGAGGCTCTGCCGAGGCCGAGGGCCATGAGATGTTCCGTGTCTGGGAAAGCCCGGATGCCCAGTGCTGTTGTGCCTGTAGGTAGGGCGCCAAGGGAAGGGGAAGAGCAGCAAGAGCTTTCAGGGCTGGGCCCTTCCCTGTGGGAGAAGGAGCCGGTCGTTTGCCTTTTCGGAAAGAGGCTCTGCCGAGGCCGAGGGCCATGAGATGTTCCGTCTCTGGGAAAGCCCGGATGCCCAGTGCTGTTGTGCCTGTAGGTAGGGTGCCAAGGGAAGGGGAAGAGCAGCAAGAGCTTTCAGGGCTGGGCCCTTCCCTGTGGGAGAAGGAGCCGGACGTTTGCCTTTTCGGAAAGAGGCTCTGCCGAGGCCGAGGGCCATGAGATGTTCCGTGTCTGGGAAAGCCCGGATGGCCAGTGCTGTTGTGCCTGTAGATAGGGCGCCTTGGGAAGGGGAAGAGCAGCAAGAGCTTTCAGGGCTGGGCCCTTCCCTGTGGGAGAAGGAGCCGGACGTTTGCCTTTTCGGAAAGAGGCTCTGCCGAGGCCGAGGGCCATGAGATGTTCCATCTCTGGGAAAGCACGGGTCCCCAGTGCTGTTGTGCCTGTACATAGGGCACCAAGGGAAGGGGAAGAGCAGCAAGAGCTTTCAGGGCTGGGCCCTTCCCTGTGGGAGAAGGAGCCGGACGTTTGCCTTTTCGGAAAGAGGCTCTGCCGAGGCCGAGGGCCATGAGATGTTCCGTCTCTGGGAAAGCCCGGATGCCCAGTGCTGTTGTGCCTGTAGATAGGGCACCAAGGGAAGGGGAAGAGCAGCAAGAGCTTTCAGGGCTGGGCCCTTCCCTGTGGGAGAAGGAGCCGGACGTTTGCCTTTTCGGAAAGAGGCTCTGCCGAGGCCGAGGGCCATGAGATGTTCCGTCTCTGGGAAAGCCTGGATGCCCAGTGCTGTTGTGCCTGTAGGTAGGGCACCTTGGGAAGGGGAAGAGCAGCAAGAGCTTTCAGGGCTGGGCCCTTCCCTGTGGGAGAAGGAGCCGGACGTTTGCCTTTTCGGAAAGAGGCTCTGCCGAGGCCGAGGGCCAAGAAATGTTCCGTGTCTGGGAAAGCACGGATCCCCAGTGCTGTTGTGCCTGTAGGTAGGGCGCCAAGGGAAGGGGAAGAGCAGCAAGAGCTTTCAGGGCTGGGCCCTTCCCTGTGGGAGAAGGAGCCGGACGTTTGCCTTTTCGGAAAGAGGCTCTGCCGAGGCCGAGGGCCATGAGATGTTCCTTGTCTGGGAAAGCCCGGATGCCCAGTGCTGTTGTGCCTGTAGGTAGGGCGGCAAGGGAAGGGGAAGAGCAGCAAGAGCTTTCAGGGCTGGGCCCTTCCCTGTGGGAGAAGGAGCCGGACGTTTGCCTTTTCGGAAAGAGGCTCTGCCGAGGCCGAGGGCCATGAGATGTTCCGTGTCTGGGAAAGCCCGGATGCCCAGTGCTGTTGTGCCTGTAGGTAGGGCGCCAAGGGAAGGGGAAGAGCAGCAAGAGCTTTCAGGGCTGGGCCCTTCCCTGTGGGAGAAGGAGCCGGACGTTTGCCTTTTCAGAAAGACGCTCTGCCGAGGCCGAGGGCCATGAGATGTTCCGTCTCTGGGAAAGCCTGGATGGCCAGTGCTGTTGTGCCTGTAGATAGGGCGCCAAGGGAAGGGGAAGAGCAGCAAGAGCTTTCAGGGCTGGGCCCTTCCCTGTGGGAGAAGGAGCCGGACGTTTGCCTTTTTGGAAAGAGGCTCTGCCGAGGCCGAGGGCCATGAGATCTTCCATCTCTTGCAAAGCCCGGATGCCCAGTGCTGTTGTGCCTGTAGATAGGTCGCCTTGGGAAGGGGAAGAGCAGCAAGAGCTTTCAGGGCTGGGCCCTTCCCTGTGGGAGAAGGAGCCGGTCGTTTGCCTTTTCGGAAAGAGGCTCTGCCGAGGCCGAGGGCCATGAGATGTTACGTCTCTGGGAAAGCCCGGATGCCCAGTGCTGTTGTGCCTGTAGGTAGGGCGCCTTGGGAAGGGGAAGAGCAGCGACAGCTTTCAGGGCTGGGCCCTTCCCTGTGGGAAAAGGAGCCGGACGTTTGCCTTTTCGGAAAGAGGCTCTGCCGAGGCCGAGGGCCATGAGATGTTCCGTGTCTGGGAAAGCCCGGATGCCCAGTGCTGTTGTGCCTGTAGATAGGGCACCAAGGGAAGGGGAAGAGCAGCAAGAGCTTTCAGGGCTGGGCCCTTCCCTGTGGGAGAAGGAGCCGGACGTTTGCCTTTTCGGAAAGAGGCTCTGCCGAGGCCGAGGGCCATGAGAAGTTCCTTGTCTGGGAAAGCCTGGATCCCCAGTGCTGTTGTGCCTGTAGGTAGGGTGCCTTGGGAAGGGGAAGAGCAGCAAGAGCTTTCAGGGCTGGGCCCTTCCCTGTGGGAGAAGGAGCCGGACATTTGCCTTTTCGGAAAGAGGCTCTGCCGAGGCCGAGGGCCATGAGATGTTCCTTGTCTGGGAAAGCCCAGATCCCCCGTGCTGTTGTGCCTGTAGGTAGGGCGCCTTGGGAAGGGGAAGAGCAGCAAGAGCTTTCAGGGCTGGGCCCTTCCCTGTGGGAGAAGGAGCCGGACGTTTGCCTTTTCGGAAAGAGGCTCTGCCGAGGCCGAGGGCCATGAGATGTTCCGTCTCTGGGAAAGCCCGAATGGCCAGTGCTGTTGTGCCTGTAGATAGGGCACCAAGGGAAGGGGAAGAGCAGCAAGAGCTTTCAGGGCTGGGCCCTTCCCTGTGGGAGAAGGAGCCGGACGTTTGCCTTTTCGGAAAGAGGCTCTGCCGAGGCCGACGGCCAAGAGATGTTCCATCTCTGGGAAAGCACGGGTCCCCAGTGCTGTTGTGCCTGTAGGTAGGGCGCCAAGGGAAGGGGAAGAGCAGCAAGAGCTTTCAGGGCTGGGCCCTTCCCTGTGGGAGAAGGAGCCGGACGTTTGCCTTTTCGGAAAGAGGCTCTGCCGAGGCCGAGGGCCATGAGATGTTCCTTGTCTGGGAAAGCCCGGATGCCCAGTGCTGTTGTGCCTGTAGGTAGGGCGCCTTGGGAAGGGGAAGAGCAGCAAGAGCTTTCAGGGCTGGGCCCTTCCCTGTGGGAGAAGGAGCCGGACGTTTGCCTTTTCGGAAAGAGGCTCTGCCGAGGCCGAGGGCCAAGAGATGTTCCGTCTCTGGGAAAGCCCGGATGCCCAGTGCTGTTGTGCCTGTAGATAGGGCGCCAAGGGAAGGGGAAGAGCAGCAAGAGCTTTCAGGGCTGGGCCCTTCCCTGTGGGAGCAGGAGCCGGACGTTTGCCTTTTTGGAAAGAGGCTGTGCCGAGGCCGAGGGCCATGAGATGTTCCTTGTCTGGAAAAGCCCGGATGCCCAGTGCTGTTGTGCCTGTAGGTAGGGCGGCAAGGGAAGGGGAAGAGCAGCAAGAGCTTTCAGGGCTGGGCCCTTCCCTGTGGGAGAAGGAGCCGGACGTTTGCCTTTTCGGAAAGAGGCTCTGCCGAGGCCGAGGGCCATGAGATGTTCCGTCTCTGGGAAAGCCCGGATGCCCAGTGCTGTTGTGCCTGTAGGTAGGGCGCCAAGGGAAGGGGAAGAGCAGCAAGAGCTTTCAGGGCTGGGCCCTTCCCTGTGGGAGAAGGAGCCGGACGTTTGCCTTTTCGGAAAGAGGCTCTGCCGAGGCCGAGGGCCATGAGATGTTCCTTGTCTGGGAAAGCCCGGATGCCCAGTGCTGTTGTGCTTGTAGATAGGGCACCAAGGGAAGGGGAAGAGCAGCAAGAGCTTTCAGGGCTGGGCCCTTCCCTGTGGGAGAAGGAGCCGGACATTTGCCTTTTCGGAAAGAGGCTCTGCCGAGGCCGAGGGCCATGAGATGTTCCGTCTCTGGGAAAGCCCGGATCCCCCGTGCTGTTGTGCCTGTAGGTAGGGCGCCAAGGGAAGGGGAAGAGCAGCAAGGGCTTTCAGGGCTGGGCCCTTCCCTGTGGGAGAAGGAGCCGGACGTTTGCCTTTTCGGAAAGAGGCTCTGCCGAGACCGAGGGCCAAGAGATGTTCCGTCTCTGGGAAAGCCCGGATGCCCAGTGCTGTTGTGCTTGTAGGTAGGGCGCCAAGGGAAGGGGAAGAGCAGCAAGAGCTTTCAGGGCTGGGCCCTTCCCTGTGGGAGAAGGAGCCGGACGTTTGCCTTTTCGGAAAGAGGCTCTGCCGAGGCCGAGGGCCATGAGATGTTCCGTGTCTGGGAAAGCCCGCATCCCCAGTGCTGTTGTGCCTGTAGATAGGGCGCCAAGGGAAGGGGAAGAGCAGCAAGAGCTTTCAGGGCTGGGCCCTTCCCTGTGGGAGAAGGAGCCGGACGTTTGCCTTTTTGGAAAGAGGCTCTGCCGAGGCCGAGGGCCATGAGATGTTCCGTCTCTGGGAAAGCCCGGATGCGCAGTGCTGTTGTGCCTGTAGGTAGGGCACCAAGGGAAGGGGAAGAGCAGCAAGAGCTTTCAGGGCTGGGCCCTTCCCTGTGGGAGAAGGAGCCGGACGTTTGCCTTTTTGGAAAGAGGCTCTGCCGAGGCCGAGGGCCATGAGATGTTCCGTCTCTGGGAAAGCCCGGATGCCCAGTGCTGTTGTGCCTGTAGGTAGGGCGCCTTGGGAAGGGGAAGAGCAGCAAGAGCTTTCAGGGCTGGGCCCTTCCCTGTGGGAGAAGGAGCCGGACGTTTGCCTTTTTGGAAAGAGGCTCTGCCGAGGCCGAGGGCCATGAGATGTTCCTTGTCTGGGAAAGCCCGGATCCCCCGTGCTGTTGTGCCTGTAGGTAGGGCACCAAGGGAAGGGGAAGAGCAGCAAGAGCTTTCAGGGCTGGGCCCTTCCCTGTGGGAGAAGGAGCCGGACGTTTGCCTTTTCGGAAAGAGGCTCTGCCGAGGCCGAGGGCCATGAGATGTTCCTTGTCTGGGAAAGCCCGGATCCCCCGTGCTGTTGTGCCTGTAGGTAGGGCACCAAGGGAAGGGGAAGAGCAGCAAGAGCTTTCAGGGCTGGGCCCTTCCCTGTGGGAGAAGGAGCCGGACGTTTGCCTTTTCGGAAAGAGGCTCTGCCGAGGCCGAGGGCCATGAGATGTTCCATCTCTGGGAAAGCCCGGATGCCCAGTGCTGTTGTGCCTGTAGGTAGGGCACCAAGGGAAGGGGAAGAGCAGCAAGAGCTTTCAGGGCTGGGCCCTTCCCTGTGGGAGAAGGAGCCGGACGTTTGCCTTTTCGGAAAGAGGCTCTGCCGAGGATGAGGGCCATGAGATGTTCCGTGTCTGGGAAAGCCCGGATGCCCAGTGCTGTTGTGCCTGTAGGTAGGGCACCAAGGGAAGGGGAAGAGCAGCAAGAGCTTTCAGGGCTGGGCCCTTCCCTGTGGGAGAAGGAGCCGGACGTTTGCCTTTTTGGAAAGAGGCTGTGCCGAGGCCGAGGGCCATGAGATGTTCCGTCTCTGGGAAAGCCCGGGTCCCCCGTGCTGTTGTGCCTGTAGGTAGGGCGCCAAGGGAAGGGGAAGAGCAGCAAGAGCTTTCAGGGCTGGGCCCTTCCCTGTGGGAGAAGGAGCCGGACGTTTGCCTTTTTGGAAAGAGGCTGTGCCGAGGCCGAGGGCCATGAGATGTTCCTTGTCTGGGAAAGCCCGGGTCCCCCGTGCTGTTGTGCCTGTAGGTAGGGCGCCAAGGGAAGGGGAAGAGCAGCAAGAGCTTTCAGGGCTGGGCCCTTCCCTGTGGGAGAAGGAGCCGGACGTTTGCCTTTTCGGAAAGAGGCTCTGCCGAGGCCGAGGGCCATGAGATGTTCCGTCTCTGGGAAAGCCCGGATGCCCAGTGCTGTTGTGCCTGTAGGTAGGGCACCAAGGGAAGGGGAAGAGCAGCAAGAGCTTTCAGGGCTGGGCCCTTCCCTGTGGGAGAAGGAGCCGGACGTTTGCCTTTTTGGAAAGAGGCTGTGCCGAGGCCGAGGGCCATGAGATGTTCCTTGTCTGGGAAAGCCCGGATCCCCCGTGCTGTTGTGCCTGTAGGTAGGGCGCCTTGGGAAGGGGAAGAGCAGCAAGAGCTTTCAGGGCTGGGCCCTTCCCTGTGGGAGAAGGAGCCGGACGTTTGCCTTTTCGGAAAGAGGCTCTGCCGAGGCCGAGGGCCATGAGATGTTCCGTCTCTGGGAAAGCCCGGATGCCCAGTGCTGTTGTGCCTGTAGATAGGGCGCCTTGGGAAGGGGAAGAGCAGCAAGAGCTTTCAGGGCTGGGCCCTTCCCTGTGGGAGAAGGAGCCGGACGTTTGCCTTTTTGGAAAGAGGCTCTGCCGAGGCCGAGGGCCATGAGATGTTCCTTGTCTGGGAAAGCCCGGATCCCCCGTGCTGTTGTGCCTGTAGGTAGGGCACCAAGGGAAGGGGAAGAGCAGCAAGAGCTTTCAGGGCTGGGCCCTTCCCTGTGGGAGAAGGAGCCGGACGTTTGCCTTTTCGGAAAGAGGCTCTGCCGAGGCCGAGGGCCATGAGATGTTCCTTGTCTGGGAAAGCCCGGATCCCCCGTGCTGTTGTGCCTGTAGGTAGGGCACCAAGGGAAGGGGAAGAGCAGCAAGAGCTTTCAGGGCTGGGCCCTTCCCTGTGGGAGAAGGAGCCGGACGTTTGCCTTTTCGGAAAGAGGCTCTGCCGAGGCCGAGGGCCATGAGATGTTCCATCTCTGGGAAAGCCCGGATGCCCAGTGCTGTTGTGCCTGTAGGTAGGGCACCAAGGGAAGGGGAAGAGCAGCAAGAGCTTTCAGGGCTGGGCCCTTCCCTGTGGGAGAAGGAGCCGGACGTTTGCCTTTTCGGAAAGAGGCTCTGCCGATGCCGAGGGCCATGAGATGTTCCGTGTCTGGGAAAGCCCGGATGCCCAGTGCTGTTGTGCCTGTAGGTAGGGCACCAAGGGAAGGGGAAGAGCAGCAAGAGCTTTCAGGGCTGGGCCCTTCCCTGTGGGAGAAGGAGCCGGACGTTTGCCTTTTTGGAAAGAGGCTGTGCCGAGGCCGAGGGCCATGAGATGTTCCGTCTCTGGGAAAGCCCGGGTCCCCCGTGCTGTTGTGCCTGTAGGTAGGGCGCCAAGGGAAGGGGAAGAGCAGCAAGAGCTTTCAGGGCTGGGCCCTTCCCTGTGGGAGAAGGAGCCGGACGTTTGCCTTTTCGGAAAGAGGCTCTGCCGAGGCCGAGGGCCATGAGATGTTCCGTCTCTGGGAAAGCCCGGATCCCCCGTGCTGTTGTGCCTGTAGGTAGGGCGCCTTGGGAAGGGGAAGAGCAGCAAGAGCTTTCAGGGCTGGGCCCTTCCCTGTGGGAGAAGGAGCCGGACGTTTGCCTTTTCGGAAAGAGGCTCTGCCGAGGCCGAGGGCCATGAGATGTTCCTTGTCTGGGAAAGCCCGGATGCCCAGTGCTGTTGTGCCTGTAGGTAGGGCACCAAGGGAAGGGGAAGAGCAGCAAGAGCTTTCAGGGCTGGGCCCTTCCCTGTGGGAGAAGGAGCCGGACGTTTGCCTTTTCGGAAAGAGGCTCTGCCCAGGCCGAGGGCCATGAGATGTTCCTTGTCTGGGAAAGCCCGGATCCCCCGTGCTGTTGTGCCTGTAGGTAGGGCGCCAAGGGAAGGGGAAGAGCAGCAAGAGCTTTCAGGGCTGGGCCCTTCCCTGTGGGAGAAGGAGCCGGACGTTTGCCTTTTCGGAAAGAGGCTCTGCCGAGGCCGAGGGCCATGAGATGTTCCGTGTCTGGGAAAGCCTGGATGCCCAGTGCTGTTGTGCCTGTAGGTAGGGCGCCAAGAAAAGGAAAACAGCAGCAAGAGCTTTCAGGGCTGGGCCCTTCCCTGTGGGAGAAGGAGCCGGACGTTTGCCTTTTCGGAAAGAGGCTCTGCCGAGGCCGAGGGCCATGAGATGTTCCGTGTCTGGGAAAGCCTGGATGCCCAGTGCTGTTGTGCCTGTAGGTAGGGCGCCAAGAAAAGGAAAACAGCAGCAAGAGCTTTCAGGGCTGGGCCCTTCCCTGTGGGAGAAGGAGCCGGACGTTTGCGTTTTCGGAAAGAGGCTCTGCCGAGGCCGAGGGCCATGAGATGTTCCGTCTCTGGGAAAGCCCGGATGCGCAGTGCTGTTGTGCCTGTAGATAGGGCACCAAGGGAAGGGGAAGAGCAGCAAGAGCTTTCAGGGCTGGGCCCTTCCCTGTGGGAGAAGGAGCCGGACGTTTGCCTTTTCGGAAAGAGGCTCTGCCGAGGCCGAGGGCCAAGAAATGTTCCGTGTCTGGGAAAGCCCGGATGCCCAGTGCTGTTGTGCCTGTAGGTAGGGCACCAAGGGAAGGGGAAGAGCAGCAAGAGCTTTCAGGGCTGGGCCCTTCCCTGTGGGAGAAGGAGCCGGACGTTTGCCTTTTCGGAAAGAGGCTCTGCCGAGGCCGAGGGCCATGAGATGTTCCATCTCTGGGAAAGCACGGGTCCCCAGTGCTGTTGTGCCTGTACATAGGGCACCAAGGGAAGGGGAAGAGCAGCAAGAGCTTTCAGGGCTGGGCCCTTCCCTGTGGGAGAAGGAGACGGACGTTTGCCTTTTCGGAAAGAGGCTCTGCCGAGGCCGAGGGCCATGAGATGTTCCGTGTCTGGGAAAGCCTGGATGCCCAGTGCTGTTGTGCCTGTAGGTAGGGCGCCAAGAAAAGGAAAACAGCAGCAAGAGCTTTCAGGGCTGGGCCCTTCCCTGTGGGAGAAGGAGCCGGACGTTTGCCTTTTCGGAAAGAGGCTCTGCCGAGGCCGAGGGCCATGAGATGTTCCGTGTCTGGGAAAGCCTGGATGCCCAGTGCTGTTGTGCCTGTAGGTAGGGCGCCAAGAAAAGGAAAACAGCAGCAAGAGCTTTCAGGGCTGGGCCCTTCCCTGTGGGAGAAGGAGCCGGACGTTTGCCTTTTTGGAAAGAGGCTCTGCCGAGGCCGAGGGCCATGAGATGTTCCGTCTCTGGGAAAGCCCGGATGCGCAGTGCTGTTGTGCCTGTAGATAGGGCACCAAGGGAAGGGGAAGAGCAGCAAGAGCTTTCAGGGCTGGGCCCTTCCCTGTGGGAGAAGGAGCCGGACGTTTGCCTTTTCGGAAAGAGGCTCTGCCGAGGATGAGGGCCATGAGATGTTCCTTGTCTGGGAAAGCCCGGATGCCCAGTGCTGTTGTGCCTGTAGGTAGGGCGCCAAGGGAAGGGGAAGAGCAGCAAGAGCTTTCAGGGCTGGGCCCTTCCCTGTGGGAGAAGGAGCCGGACGTTTGCCTTTTTGGAAAGAGGCTGTGCCGAGGCCGAGGGCCATGAGATGTTCCTTGTCTGGGAAAGCCCGGGTCCCCCGTGCTGTTGTGCCTGTAGGTAGGGCGCCTTGGGAAGGGGAAGAGCGGCAAGAGCTTTCAGGGCTGGGCCCTTCCCTGTGGGAGAAGGAGCCGGACGTTTGCCTTTTCGGAAAGAGGCTCTGCCGAGGCCGAGGGCCATGAGATGTTCCGTGTCTGGGAAAGCCCGGATGCCCAGTGCTGTTGTGCCTGTAGGTAGGGCGCCTTGGGAAGGGGAAGAGCAGCAAGAGCTTTCAGGGCTGGGCCCTTCCCTGTGGGAGAAGGAGCCGGACGTTTGCCTTTTCGGAAAGAGGCTGTGCCGAGGCCGAGGGCCATGAGATGTTCCGTCTCTGGGAAAGCCCGGATCCCCCGTGCTGTTGTGCCTGTAGATAGGGCACCAAGGGAAGGGGAAGAGCAGCAAGAGCTTTCAGGGCTGGGCCCTTCCCTGTGGGAGAAGGAGCCGGACGTTTGCCTTTTTGGAAAGAGGCTGTGCCGAGGCCGAGGGCCAAGAAATGTTCCTTGTCTGGGAAAGCCCAGATCCCCAGTGCTGTTGTGCCTGTAGGTAGGGCGCCAAGGGAAGGGGAAGAGCAGCAAGAGCTTTCAGGGCTGGGCCCTTCCCTGTGGGAGAAGGAGCCGGACGTTTGCCTTTTCGGAAAGAGGCTCTGCCGAGGCCGAGGGCCATGAGATGTTCCGTCTCTGGGAAAGCCCGGATGCCCAGTGCTGTTGTGCCTGTAGGTAGGGCGCCAAGGGAAGGGGAAGAGCAGCAAGAGCTTTCAGGGCTGGGCCCTTCCCTGTGGGAGAAGGAGCCGGACGTTTGCCTTTTCGGAAAGAGGCTCTGCCGAGGCCGAGGGCCATGAGATGTTCCGTCTCTGGGAAAGCCCGGATGCCAAGTGCTGTTGTGCCTGTAGGTAGGGCGCCAAGGGAAGGGGAAGAGCAGCAAGAGCTTTCAGGGCTGGGCCCTTCCCTGTGGGAGAAGGAGCCGGACGTTTGCCTTTTCGGAAAGAGTCTCTGCCGAGGCCGAGGGCCATGAGATGTTCCGTCTCTGGGAAAGCCCGGATGCCCAGTGCTGTTGTGCCTGTAGGTAGGGCGCCTTGGGAAGGGGAAGAGCAGCAAGAGCTTTCAGGGCTGGGCCCTTCCCTGTGGGAGAAGGAGCCGGACGTTTGCCTTTTCGGAAAGAGGCTCTGCCGAGGCCGAGGGCCATGAGATGTTCCGTCTCTGGGAAAGCCCGGATGCCCAGTGCTGTTGTGCCTGTAGGTAGGGCGCCAAGGGAAGGGGAAGAGCAGCAAGAGCTTTCAGGGCTGGGCCCTTCCCTGTGGGAGAAGGAGCCGGACGTTTGCCTTTTCGGAAAGAGGCTGTGCCGAGGCCGAGGGCCATGAGATGTTCCGTCTCTGGGAAAGCCCGGATGCCAAGTGCTGTTGTGCCTGTAGGTAGGGCGCCAAGGGAAGGGGAAGAGCAGCAAGAGCTTTCAGGGCTGGGCCCTTCCCTGTGGGAGAAGGAGCCGGACGTTTGCCTTTTCGGAAAGAGTCTCTGCCGAGGCCGAGGGCCATGAGATGTTCCGTCTCTGGGAAAGCCCGGATGCCCCGTGCTGTTGTGCCTGTAGATAGGGCGGCAAGGGAAGGGGAAGAGCAGCAAGAGCTTTCAGGGCTGGGCCCTTCCCTGTGGGAGAAGGAGCCGGACGTTTGCCTTTTCGGAAAGAGGCTCTGCCGAGGCCGAGGGCCATGAGATGTTCCGTCTCTGGGAAAGCCCGGATCCCCCATGCTGTTGTGCCTGTAGGTAGGGCGCCTTGGGAAGGGGAAGAGCAGCAAGAGCTTTCAGGGCTGGGCCCTTCCCTGTGGGAGAAGGAGCCGGACATTTGCCTTTTCGGAAAGAGGCTCTGCCCAGGCCGAGGGCCATGAGATGTTCCTTGTCTGGGAAAGCCCGGATGCCCAGTGCTGTTGTGCCTGTAGGTAGGGCGCCAAGGGAAGGGGAAGAGCAGCAAGAGCTTTCAGGGCTGGGCCCTTCCCTGTGGGAGAAGGAGCCGGACGTTTGCCTTTTCGGAAAGAGGCTCTGCCGAGGCCGAGGGCCATGAGATGTTCCGTCTTTGGGAAAGCCCGGATGCCCAGTGCTGTTGTGCCTGTAGGTAGGGCGCCAAGGGAAGGGGAAGAGCAGCAAGAGCTTTCAGGGCTGGGCCCTTCCCTGTGGGAGAAGGAGCCGGACGTTTGCCTTTTCGGAAAGAGTCTCTGCCGAGGCCGAGGGCCATGAGATGTTCCGTCTCTGGGAAAGCCCGGATGGCCAGTGCTGTTGTGCCTGTAGATAGGGCGCCAAGGGAAGGGGAAGAGCAGCAAGAGCTTTCAGGGCTGGGCCCTTCCCTGTGGGAGAAGGAGCCGGACGTTTGCCTTTTCGGAAAGAGGCTCTGCCGAGGCCGAGGGCCATGAGATGTTCCGTCTTTGGGAAAGCCCGGATGCCCAGTGCTGTTGTGCCTGTAGGTAGGGTGCCAAGGGAAGGGGAAGAGCAGCAAGAGCTTTCAGGGCTGGGCCCTTCCCTGTGGGAGAAGGAGCCGGACGTTTGCCTTTTCGGAAAGAGTCTCTGCCGAGGCCGAGGGCCATGAGATGTTCCGTGTCTGGGAAAGCCCGGATGCCCAGTGCTGTTGTGCCTGTAGATAGGGCGGCAAGGGAAGGGGAAGAGCAGCAAGAGCTTTCAGGGCTGGGCCCTTCCCTGTGGGAGAAGGAGCCGGACATTTGCCTTTTCGGAAAGAGGCTCTGCCGAGGCCGAGGGCCATGAGATGTTCCGTGTCTGGGAAAGCCCGGATGCCCAGTGCTGTTGTGCCTGTAGGTAGGGCGGCAAGGGAAGGGGAAGAGCAGCAAGAGCTTTCAGGGCTGGGCCCTTCCCTGTGGGAGAAGGAGCCGGACGTTTGCCTTTTCGGAAAGAGGCTCTGCCGAGGATGAGGGCCATGAGATGTTCCGTCTTTGGGAAAGCCCGGATGCCCAGTGCTGTTGTGCCTGTAGGTAGGGCGCCAAGGGAAGGGGAAGAGCAGCAAGAGCTTTCAGGGCTGGGCCCTTCCCTGTGGGAGAAGGAGCCGGACGTTTGCCTTTTCAGAAAGAGGCTCTGCCGAGGCTGAGGGCCATGAGATGTTCCTTGTCTGGGAAAGCCCGGATGCCCAGTGCTGTTGTGCTTGTAGATAGGGCACCAAGGGAAGGGGAAGAGCAGCAAGAGCTTTCAGGGCTGGGCCCTTCCCTGTGGGAGAAGGAGCCGGACGTTTGCCTTTTCGGAAAGAGGCTCTGCCGAGGCCGAGGGCCATGAGATGTTCCGTCTTTGGGAAAGCCCGGATGCCCAGTGCTGTTGTGCCTGTAGGTAGGGCGCCAAGGGAAGGGGAAGAGCAGCAAGAGCTTTCAGGGCTGGGCCCTTCCCTGTGGGAGAAGGAGCCGGACGTTTGCCTTTTCGGAAAGAGTCTCTGCCGAGGCCGAGGGCCATGAGATGTTCCGTGTCTGGGAAAGCCCGGATGCCCAGTGCTGTTGTGCCTGTAGATAGGGCGGCAAGGGAAGGGGAAGAGCAGCAAGAGCTTTCAGGGCTGGGCCCTTCCCTGTGGGAGAAGGAGCCGGACGTTTGCCTTTTCGGAAAGAGGCTCTGCCGAGGCCGAGGGCCATGAGATGTTCCTTGTCTGGGAAAGCCCGGATGCCCAGTGCTGTTGTGCCTGTAGGTAGGGCGCCAAGGGAAGGGGAAGAGCAGCAAGAGCTTTCAGGGCTGGGCCCTTCCCTGTGGGAGAAGGAGCCGGACGTTTGCCTTTTCGGAAAGAGGCTCTGCCGAGGCCGAGGGCCATGAGATGTTCCGTCTTTGGGAAAGCCCGGATGCCCAGTGCTGTTGTGCCTGTAGGTAGGGCGCCTTGGGAAGGGGAAGAGCAGCAAGAGCTTTCAGGGCTGGGCCCTTCCCTGTGGGAGAAGGAGCCGGACGTTTGCCTTTTCAGAAAGAGGCTCTGCCGAGGCCGAGGGCCATGAGATGTTCCTTGTCTGGGAAAGCCCGGATGCCCAGTGCTGTTGTGCCTGTAGGTAGGGCGCCTTGGGAAGGGGAAGAGCAGCAAGAGCTTTCAGGGCTGGGCCCTTCCCTGTGGGAGAAGGAGCCGGACGTTTGCCTTTTCGGAAAGAGGCTCTGCCGAGGCCGAGGGCCATGAGATGTTCCGTCTTTGGGAAAGACCGGATCCCCAGTGCTGTTGTGCCTGTAGGTAGGGCGCCAAGGGAAGGGGAAGAGCAGCAAGAGCTTTCAGGGCTGGGCCCTTCCCTGTGGGAGAAGGAGCCGGACGTTTGCCTTTTCAGAAAGAGGCTCTGCCGAGGCCGAGGGCCATGAGATGTTCCTTGTCTGGGAAAGCCCGGATGCCCAGTGCTGTTGTGCTTGTAGATAGGGCACCAAGGGAAGGGGAAGAGCAGCAAGAGCTTTCAGGGCTGGGCCCTTCCCTGTGGGAGAAGGAGCCGGACGTTTGCCTTTTCGGAAAGAGGCTCTGCCGAGGCCGAGGGCCATGAGATGTTCCGTGTCTGAGAAAGCCCGGATCCCCCGTGCTGTTGTGCCTGTAGGTAGGGCGCCAAGGGAAGGGGAAGAGCAGCAAGGGCTTTCAGGGCTGGGCCCTTCCCTGTGGGAGAAGGAGCCGGACGTTTGCCTTTTCAGAAAGAGGCTCTTCCGAGGCCGAGGGCCATGAGATGTTCCTTGTCTGGGAAAGCCCGGATGCCCAGTGCTGTTGTGCCTGTAGATAGGGCGCCAAGGGAAGGGGAAGAGCAGCAAGGGCTTTCAGGGCTGGGCCCTTCCCTGTGGGAGAAGGAGCCGGACGTTTGCCTTTTTGGAAAGAGGCTCTGCCGAGGCCGGGGGCCATGAGATGTTCCGTCTTTGGGAAAGCCCGGATGCCCAGTGCTGTTGTGCCTGTAGGTAGGGCGCCAAGGGAAGGGGAAGAGCAGCAAGAGCTTTCAGGGCTGGGCCCTTCCCTGTGGGAGAAGGAGCCGGACGTTTGCCTTTTCGGAAAGAGGCTCTGCCGAGGCCGAGGGCCATGAGATGTTCCTTGTCTGGGAAAGCCCGGATGCCCAGTGCTGCTGTGCTTGTAGATAGGGCACCAAGGGAAGGGGAAGAGCAGCAAGAGCTTTCAGGGCTGGGCCCTTCCCTGTGGGAGAAGGAGCCGGACGTTTGCCTTTTCGGAAAGAGGCTGTGCCGAGGCCGAGGGCCATGAGATGTTCCGTCTCTGGGAAAGCCCGGATCCCCCGTGCTGTTGTGCCTGTAGATAGGGCACCAAGGGAAGGGGAAGAGCAGCAAGAGCTTTCAGGGCTGGGCCCTTCCCTGTGGGAGAAGGAGCCGGACGTTTGCCTTTTCGGAAAGAGGCTCTGCCGAGGCCGAGGGCCATGAGATGTTCCTTGTCTGGGAAAGCCCGGATGCCCAGTGCTGTTGTGCCTGTAGGTAGGGCGCCAAGGGAAGGGGAAGAGCAGCAAGAGCTTTCAGGGCTGGGCCCTTCCCTGTGGGAGAAGGAGCCGGACGTTTGCCTTTTCGGAAAGAGGCTCTGCCGAGGCCGAGGGCCATGAGATGTTCCGTCTCTGGGAAAGCCCGGATGCCAAGTGCTGTTGTGCCTGTAGGTAGGGCGCCAAGGGAAGGGGAAGAGCAGCAAGAGCTTTCAGGGCTGGGCCCTTCCCTGTGGGAGAAGGAGCCGGACGTTTGCCTTTTCGGAAAGAGTCTCTGCCGAGGCCGAGGGCCATGAGATGTTCCTTGTCTGGGAAATCCCGGATGCCCAGTGCTGTTGTGCCTGTAGATAGGGCGCCAAGGGAAGGGGAAGAGCAGCAAGAGCTTTCAGGGCTGGGCCCTTCCCTGTGGGAGAAGGAGCCGGACGTTTGCCTTTTCGGAAAGAGGCTCTGCCCAGGCCGAGGGCCATGAGATGTTCCGTGTCTGGGAAAGCCCAGATGCCCAGTGCTGTTGTGCCTGTAGGTAGGGCGCCAAGGGAAGGGGAAGAGCAGCAAGAGCTTTCAGGGCTGGGCCCTTCCCTGTGGGAGAAGGAGCCGGACGTTTGCCTTTTCGGAAAGAGGCTCTGCCGAGGCCGAGGGCCATGAGATGTTCCGTGTCTGGGAAAGCCTGGATGCCCAGTGCTGTTGTGCCTGTAGGTAGGGCGCCAAGAAAAGGAAAACAGCAGCAAGAGCTTTCAGGGCTGGGCCCTTCCCTGTGGGAGAAGGAGCCGGACGTTTGCGTTTTCGGAAAGAGGCTCTGCCGAGGCCGAGGGCCATGAGATGTTCCGTCTCTGGGAAAGCCCGGATGCGCAGTGCTGTTGTGCCTGTAGATAGGGCACCAAGGGAAGGGGAAGAGCAGCAAGAGCTTTCAGGGCTGGGCCCTTCCCTGTGGGAGAAGGAGCCGGACGTTTGCCTTTTCGGAAAGAGGCTCTGCCGAGGATGAGGGCCATGAGATGTTCCGTCTCTGGGAAAGCCCGGATGCCCAGTGCTGTTGTGCCTGTAGGTAGGGCGCCAAGGGAAGGGGAAGAGCAGCAAGAGCTTTCAGGGCTGGGCCCTTCCCTGTGGGAGAAGGAGCCGGACGTTTGCCTTTTCGGAAAGAGGCTCTGCCGAGGCCGAGGGCCATGAGATGTTCCGTCTTTGGGAAAGCCCGGATGCCCAGTGCTGTTGTGCCTGTAGGTAGGGCGCCAAGGGAAGGGGAAGAGCAGCAAGAGCTTTCAGGGCTGGGCCCTTCCCTGTGGGAGAAGGAGCCGGACGTTTGCCTTTTCAGAAAGAGGCTCTGCCGAGGCCGAGGGCCATGAGATGTTCCTTGTCTGGGAAAGCCCGGATGCCCAGTGCTGTTGTGCTTGTAGATAGGGCACCAAGGGAAGGGGAAGAGCAGCAAGAGCTTTCAGGGCTGGGCCCTTCCCTGTGGGAGAAGGAGCCGGACGTTTGCCTTTTCGGAAAGAGGCTCTGCCGAGGCCGAGGGCCATGAGATGTTCCGTGTCTGAGAAAGCCCGGATCCCCCGTGCTGTTGTGCCTGTAGGTAGGGCGCCTTGGGAAGGGGAAGAGCAGCAAGAGCTTTCAGGGCTGGGCCCTTCCCTGTGGGAGAAGGAGCCGGACGTTTGCCTTTTCAGAAAGAGGCTCTTCCGAGGCCGAGGGCCATGAGATGTTCCTTGTCTGGGAAAGCCCGGATGCCCAGTGCTGTTGTGCCTGTAGATAGGGCGCCAAGGGAAGGGGAAGAGCAGCAAGGGCTTTCAGGGCTGGGCCCTTCCCTGTGGGAGAAGGAGCCGGACGTTTGCCTTTTTGGAAAGAGGCTCTGCCGAGGCCGAGGGCCATGAGATGTTCCGTCTTTGGGAAAGCCCGGATGCCCAGTGCTGTTGTGCCTGTAGGTAGGGCGCCAAGGGAAGGGGAAGAGCAGCAAGAGCTTTCAGGGCTGGGCCCTTCCCTGTGGGAGAAGGAGCCGGACGTTTGCCTTTTCGGAAAGAGGCTCTGCCGAGGACGAGGGCCATGAGATGTTCCTTGTCTGGGAAAGCCCGGATGCCCAGTGCTGCTGTGCTTGTAGATAGGGCACCAAGGGAAGGGGAAGAGCAGCAAGAGCTTTCAGGGCTGGGCCCTTCCCTGTGGGAGAAGGAGCCGGACGTTTGCCTTTTCGGAAAGAGGCTGTGCCGAGGCCGAGGGCCATGAGATGTTCCGTCTCTGGGAAAGCCCGGATCCCCCGTGCTGTTGTGCCTGTAGATAGGGCACCAAGGGAAGGGGAAGAGCAGCAAGAGCTTTCAGGGCTGGGCCCTTCCCTGTGGGAGAAGGAGCCGGACGTTTGCCTTTTCGGAAAGAGGCTCTGCCGAGGCCGAGGGCCATGAGATGTTCCTTGTCTGGGAAAGCCCGGATGCCCAGTGCTGTTGTGCCTGTAGGTAGGGCGCCAAGGGAAGGGGAAGAGCAGCAAGAGCTTTCAGGGCTGGGCCCTTCCCTGTGGGAGAAGGAGCCGGACGTTTGCCTTTTCGGAAAGAGGCTCTGCCGAGGCCGAGGGCCATGAGATGTTCCGTCTCTGGGAAAGCCCGGATGCCCAGTGCTGTTGTGCCTGTAGGTAGGGCGCCAAGGGAAGGGGAAGAGCAGCAAGAGCTTTCAGGGCTGGGCCCTTCCCTGTGGGAGAAGGAGCCGGACGTTTGCCTTTTCGGAAAGAGTCTCTGCCGAGGCCGAGGGCCATGAGATGTTCCGTCTCTGGGAAATCCCGGATGCCCAGTGCTGTTGTGCCTGTAGATAGGGCGCCAAGGGAAGGGGAAGAGCAGCAAGAGCTTTCAGGGCTGGGCCCTTCCCTGTGGGAGAAGGAGCCGGACGTTTGCCTTTTCGGAAAGAGGCTCTGCCCAGGCCGAGGGCCATGAGATGTTCCGTCTCTGGGAAAGCCTGGATGCCCAGTGCTGTTGTGCCTGTAGGTAGGGCGCCTTGGGAAGGGGAAGAGCAGCAAGAGCTTTCAGGGCTGGGCCCTTCCCTGTGGGAGAAGGAGCCGGACGTTTGCCTTTTCGGAAAGAGGCTCTGCCGAGGCCGAGGGCCATGAGATGTTCCGTGTCTGGGAAAGCCTGGATGCCCAGTGCTGTTGTGCCTGTAGGTAGGGCGCCAAGAAAAGGAAAACAGCAGCAAGAGCTTTCAGGGCTGGGCCCTTCCCTGTGGGAGAAGGAGCCGGACGTTTGCGTTTTCGGAAAGAGGCTCTGCCGAGGCCGAGGGCCATGAGATGTTCCGTCTCTGGGAAAGCCCGGATCCCCAGTGCTGTTGTGCCTGTAGATAGGGCACCAAGGGAAGGGGAAGAGCAGCAAGAGCTTTCAGGGCTGGGCCCTTCCCTGTGGGAGAAGGAGCCGGACGTTTGCCTTTTCGGAAAGAGGCTCTGCCGAGGCCGAGGGCCATGAGATGTTCCTTGTCTGGGAAAGCCCGGATGCCCAGTGCTGTTGTGCCTGTAGGTAGGGCACCAAGGGAAGGGGAAGAGCAGCAAGAGCTTTCAGGGCTGGGCCCTTCCCTGTGGGAGAAGGAGCCGGACGTTTGCCTTTTTGGAAAGAGGCTGTGCCGAGGCCGAGGGCCATGAGATGTTCCTTGTCTGGGAAAGCCCGGGTCCCCCGTGCTGTTGTGCCTGTAGTTAGGGCGCCAAGGGAAGGGGAAGAGCAGCAAGAGCTTTCAGGGCTGGGCCCTTCCCTGTGGGAGAAGGAGACGGACGTTTGCCTTTTCGGAAAGAGGCTCTGCCGAGGCCGAGGGCCATGAGATGTTCCGTGTCTGGGAAAGCCTGGATGCCCAGTGCTGTTGTGCCTGTAGGTAGGGCGCCAAGAAAAGGAAAACAGCAGCAAGAGCTTTCAGGGCTGGGCCCTTCCCTGTGGGAGAAGGAGCCGGACGTTTGCCTTTTCGGAAAGAGGCTGTGCCGAGGCCGAGGGCCATGAGATGTTCCGTGTCTGGGAAAGCCTGGATGCCCAGTGCTGTTGTGCCTGTAGGTAGGGCGCCAAGAAAAGGAAAACAGCAGCAAGAGCTTTCAGGGCTGGGCCCTTCCCTGTGGGAGAAGGAGCCGGACGTTTGCCTTTTTGGAAAGAGGCTCTGCCGAGGCCGAGGGCCATGAGATGTTCCGTCTCTGGGAAAGCCCGGATGCGCAGTGCTGTTGTGCCTGTAGATAGGGCACCAAGGGAAGGGGAAGAGCAGCAAGAGCTTTCAGGGCTGGGCCCTTCCCTGTGGGAGAAGGAGCCGGACGTTTGCCTTTTCGGAAAGAGGCTCTGCCGAGGATGAGGGCCATGAGATGTTCCTTGTCTGGGAAAGCCCGGATGCCCAGTGCTGTTGTGCCTGTAGGTAGGGCGGCAAGGGAAGGGGAAGAGCAGCAAGAGCTTTCAGGGCTGGGCCCTTCCCTGTGGGAGAAGGAGCCGGACGTTTGCCTTTTTGGAAAGAGGCTGTGCCGAGGCCGGGGGCCATGAGATGTTCCTTGTCTGGGAAAGCCCGGATGCCCAGTGCTGTTGTGCCTGTAGGTAGGGCGCCAAGGGAAGGGGAAGAGCGGCAAGAGCTTTCAGGGCTGGGCCCTTCCCTGTGGGAGAAGGAGCCGGACGTTTGCCTTTTCGGAAAGAGTCTCTGCCGAGGCCGAGGGCCATGAGATGTTCCGTCTCTGGGAAAGCCCGGATGCCCAGTGCTGTTGTGCCTGTAGGTAGGGCGCCTTGGGAAGGGGAAGAGCAGCAAGAGCTTTCAGGGCTGGGCCCTTCCCTGTGGGAGAAGGAGCCGGACGTTTGCCTTTTTGGAAAGAGGCTCTGCCGAGACCGAGGGCCATGAGATGTTCCTTGTCTGGGAAAGCCCGGATCCCCCGTGCTGTTGTGCCTGTAGGTAGGGCGGCAAGGGAAGGGGAAGAGCAGCAAGAGCTTTCAGGGCTGGGCCCTTCCCTGTGGGAGAAGGAGCCGGACGTTTGCCTTTTCGGAAAGAGGCTGTGCCGAGGCCGAGGGCCATGAGATGTTCCGTCTCTGGGAAAGCCCGGATCCCCCGTGCTGTTGTGCCTGTAGATAGGGCACCAAGGGAAGGGGAAGAGCAGCAAGAGCTTTCAGGGCTGGGCCCTTCCCTGTGGGAGAAGGAGCCGGACGTTTGCCTTTTCGGAAAGAGGCTCTGCCGAGGATGAGGGCCATGAGATGTTCCTTGTCTGGGAAAGCCCGGATGCGCAGTGCTGTTGTGCCTGTAGGTAGGGCACCAAGGGAAGGGGAAGAGCAGCAAGAGCTTTCAGGGCTGGGCCCTTCCCTGTGGGAGAAGGAGCCGGACGTTTGCCTTTTTGGAAAGAGGCTGTGCCGAGGCCGAGGGCCATGAGATGTTCCTTGTCTGGGAAAGCCCAGATCCCCAGTGCTGTTGTGCCTGTAGGTAGGGCGCCTTGGGAAGGGGAAGAGCAGCAAGAGCTTTCAGGGCTGGGCCCTTCCCTGTGGGAGAAGGAGCCGGACGTTTGCCTTTTCGGAAAGAGGCTGTGCCGAGGCCGAGGGCCATGAGATGTTCCGTCTCTGGGAAAGCCCGGATGCCCAGTGCTGTTGTGCCTGTAGATAGGGCGCCAAGGGAAGGGGAAGAGCAGCAAGAGCTTTCAGGGCTGGGCCCTTCCCTGTGGGAGAAGGAGCCGGACGTTTGCCTTTTCGGAAAGAGGCTCTGCCGAGGCCGAGGGCCATGAGATGTTCCGTGTCTGGGAAAGCCCGGATGCCAAGTGCTGTTGTGCCTGTAGGTAGGGCGCCAAGGGAAGGGGAAGAGCAGCAAGAGCTTTCAGGGCTGGGCCCTTCCCTGTGGGAGAAGGAGCCGGACGTTTGCCTTTTCGGAAAGAGGCTCTGCCGAGGCCGAGGGCCATGAGATGTTCCGTCTCTGGGAAAGCCCGGATGCCCAGTGCTGTTGTGCCTGTAGGTAGGGCGCCTTGGGAAGGGGAAGAGCAGCAAGAGCTTTCAGGGCTGGGCCCTTCCCTGTGGGAGAAGGAGCCGGACGTTTGCCTTTTCGGAAAGAGGCTCTGCCGAGGCCGAGGGCCATGAGATGTTCCGTCTCTGGGAAAGCCCGGATCCCCAGTGCTGTTGTGCCTGTAGGTAGGGCGCCAAGGGAAGGGGAAGAGCAGCAAGAGCTTTCAGGGCTGGGCCCTTCCCTGTGGGAGAAGGAGCCGGACGTTTGCCTTTTCGGAAAGAGGCTGTGCCGAGGCCGAGGGCCATGAGATGTTCCGTCTCTGGGAAAGCCCGGATGCCAAGTGCTGTTGTGCCTGTAGGTAGGGCGCCAAGGGAAGGGGAAGAGCAGCAAGAGCTTTCAGGGCTGGGCCCTTCCCTGTGGGAGAAGGAGCCGGACGTTTGCCTTTTCGGAAAGAGTCTCTGCCGAGGCCGAGGGCCATGAGATGTTCCTTGTCTGGGAAAGCCCGGATGCCCCGTGCTGTTGTGCCTGTAGATAGGGCGGCAAGGGAAGGGGAAGAGCAGCAAGAGCTTTCAGGGCTGGGCCCTTCCCTGTGGGAGAAGGAGCCGGACGTTTGCCTTTTCGGAAAGAGGCTCTGCCGAGGCCGAGGGCCATGAGATGTTCCGTCTCTGGGAAAGCCCGGATCCCCCATGCTGTTGTGCCTGTAGGTAGGGCGCCTTGGGAAGGGGAAGAGCAGCAAGAGCTTTCAGGGCTGGGCCCTTCCCTGTGGGAGAAGGAGCCGGACGTTTGCCTTTTCGGAAAGAGGCTGTGCCGAGGCCGAGGGCCATGAGATGTTCCTTGTCTGGGAAAGCCCGGATGCCCAGTGCTGTTGTGCCTGTAGGTAGGGCGCCAAGGGAAGGGGAAGAGCAGCAAGAGCTTTCAGGGCTGGGCCCTTCCCTGTGGGAGAAGGAGCCGGACGTTTGCCTTTTCGGAAAGAGGCTCTGCCGAGGCCGAGGGCCATGAGATGTTCCGTCTTTGGGAAAGCCCGGATGCCCAGTGCTGTTGTGCCTGTAGGTAGGGCGCCAAGGGAAGGGGAAGAGCAGCAAGAGCTTTCAGGGCTGGGCCCTTCCCTGTGGGAGAAGGAGCCGGACGTTTGCCTTTTCGGAAAGAGTCTCTGCCGAGGCCGAGGGCCATGAGATGTTCCGTCTCTGGGAAAGCCCGGATGGCCAGTGCTGTTGTGCCTGTAGATAGGGCGGCAAGGGAAGGGGAAGAGCAGCAAGAGCTTTCAGGGCTGGGCCCTTCCCTGTGGGAGAAGGAGCCGGACGTTTGCCTTTTCGGAAAGAGGCTCTGCCGAGGCCGAGGGCCATGAGATGTTCCGTCTTTGGGAAAGCCCGGATGCCAAGTGCTGTTGTGCCTGTAGGTAGGGCGCCAAGGGAAGGGGAAGAGCAGCAAGAGCTTTCAGGGCTGGGCCCTTCCCTGTGGGAGAAGGAGCCGGACGTTTGCCTTTTCGGAAAGAGGCTCTGCCGAGGCCGAGGGCCATGAGATGTTCCATCTCTGGGAAAGCACGGGTCCCCAGTGCTGTTGTGCCTGTAGATAGGGCGGCAAGGGAAGGGGAAGAGCAGCAAGAGCTTTCAGGGCTGGGCCCTTCCCTGTGGGAGAAGGAGCCGGACGTTTGCCTTTTCGGAAAGAGGCTCTGCCGAGGCCGAGGGCCATGAGATGTTCCTTGTCTGGGAAAGGCCGGATGCCCAGTGCTGTTGTGCCTGTAGGTAGGGCGCCAAGGGAAGGGGAAGAGCAGCAAGAGCTTTCAGGGCTGGGCCCTTCCCTGTGGGAGAAGGAGCCGGACGTTTGCCTTTTCGGAAAGAGGCTCTGCCGAGGCCGAGGGCCATGAGATGTTCCGTCTTTGGGAAAGCCCGGATGCCCAGTGCTGTTGTGCCTGTAGGTAGGGCGCCAAGGGAAGGGGAAGAGCAGCAAGAGCTTTCAGGGCTGGGCCCTTCCCTGTGGGAGAAGGAGCCGGACGTTTGCCTTTTCAGAAAGAGGCTCTGCCGAGGCCGAGGGCCATGAGATGTTCCTTGTCTGGGAAATCCCGGATGCCCAGTGCTGTTGTGCTTGTAGATAGGGCGCCTTGGGAAGGGGAAGAGCAGCAAGAGCTTTCAGGGCTGGGCCCTTCCCTGTGGGAGAAGGAGCCGGACGTTTGCCTTTTCGGAAAGAGGCTCTGCCGAGGCCGAGGGCCATGAGATGTTCCGTCTTTGGGAAAGCCCGGATGCCAAGTGCTGTTGTGCCTGTAGGTAGGGCGCCAAGGGAAGGGGAAGAGCAGCAAGAGCTTTCAGGGCTGGGCCCTTCCCTGTGGGAGAAGGAGCCGGACGTTTGCCTTTTCGGAAAGAGTCTCTGCCGAGGCCGAGGGCCATGAGATGTTCCTTGTCTGGGAAAGGCCGGATGCCCAGTGCTGTTGTGCCTGTAGGTAGGGCGCCAAGGGAAGGGGAAGAGCAGCAAGAGCTTTCAGGGCTGGGCCCTTCCCTGTGGGAGAAGGAGCCGGACGTTTGCCTTTTCGGAAAGAGGCTCTGCCGAGGCCGAGGGCCATGAGATGTTCCTTGTCTGGGAAAGCCCGGATGCCCAGTGCTGTTGTGCCTGTAGGTAGGGCGCCAAGGGAAGGGGAAGAGCAGCAAGAGCTTTCAGGGCTGGGCCCTTCCCTGTGGGAGAAGGAGCCGGACGTTTGCCTTTTCAGAAAGAGGCTCTGCCGAGGCCGAGGGCCATGAGATGTTCCTTGTCTGGGAAAGCCCGGATGCCCAGTGCTGTTGTGCTTGTAGATAGGGCACCAAGGGAAGGGGAAGAGCAGCAAGAGCTTTCAGGGCTGGGCCCTTCCCTGTGGGAGAAGGAGCCGGACGTTTGCCTTTTCGGAAAGAGGCTCTGCCGAGGCCGAGGGCCATGAGATGTTCCGTGTCTGAGAAAGCCCGGATCCCCCGTGCTGTTGTGCCTGTAGGTAGGGCGCCAAGGGAAGGGGAAGAGCAGCAAGGGCTTTCAGGGCTGGGCCCTTCCCTGTGGGAGAAGGAGCCGGACGTTTGCCTTTTCAGAAAGAGGCTCTTCCGAGGCCGAGGGCCATGAGATGTTCCTTGTCTGGGAAAGCCCGGATGCCCAGTGCTGTTGTGCCTGTAGATAGGGCGCCAAGGGAAGGGGAAGAGCAGCAAGGGCTTTCAGGGCTGGGCCCTTCCCTGTGGGAGAAGGAGCCGGACGTTTGCCTTTTTGGAAAGAGGCTCTGCCGAGGCCGAGGGCCATGAGATGTTCCGTCTTTGGGAAAGCCCGGATGCCCAGTGCTGTTGTGCCTGTAGGTAGGGCGCCAAGGGAAGGGGAAGAGCAGCAAGAGCTTTCAGGGCTGGGCCCTTCCCTGTGGGAGAAGGAGCCGGACGTTTGCCTTTTCGGAAAGAGGCTCTGCCGAGGCCGAGGGCCATGAGATGTTCCTTGTCTGGGAAAGCCCGGATGCCCAGTGCTGTTGTGCCTGTAGGTAGGGCGCCAAGGGAAGGGGAAGAGCAGCAAGAGCTTTCAGGGCTGGGCCCTTCCCTGTGGGAGAAGGAGCCGGACGTTTGCCTTTTCGGAAAGAGGCTCTGCCGAGGCCGAGGGCCATGAGATGTTCCGTCTCTGGGAAAGCCCGGATGGCCAGTGCTGTTGTGCCTGTAGGTAGGGCGCCAAGGGAAGGGGAAGAGCAGCAAGAGCTTTCAGGGCTGGGCCCTTCCCTGTGGGAGAAGGAGCCGGACGTTTGCCTTTTCGGAAAGAGGCTCTGCCGAGGCCGAGGGCCATGAGATGTTCCGTGTCTGGGAAAGCCCGGATGCCCAGTGCTGTTGTGCTTGTAGATAGGGCACCAAGGGAAGGGGAAGAGCAGCAAGAGCTTTCAGGGCTGGGCCCTTCCCTGTGGGAGAAGGAGCCGGACGTTTGCCTTTTCGGAAAGAGGCTGTGCCGAGGCCGAGGGCCATGAGATGTTCCGTCTCTGGGAAAGCCCGGATCCCCCGTGCTGTTGTGCCTGTAGGTAGGGCGCCTTGGGAAGGGGAAGAGCAGCAAGAGCTTTCAGGGCTGGGCCCTTCCCTGTGGGAGAAGGAGCCGGATGTTTGCCTTTTCGGAAAGAGGCTCTGCCGAGACCGAGGGCCATGAGATGTTCCGTGTCTGGGAAAGCCCGGATGCCCAGTGCTGTTGTGCCTGTAGGTAGGGCGCCAAGAAAAGGAAAACAGCAGCAAGAGCTTTCAGGGCTGGGCCCTTCCCTGTGGGAGAAGGAGCCGGATGTTTGCCTTTTCGGAAAGAGGCTCTGCCGAGACCGAGGGCCATGAGATGTTCCGTGTCTGGGAAAGCCCGGATGCCCCGTGCTGTTGTGCCTGTAGGTAGGGCGCCAAGGGAAGGGGAAGAGCAGCAAGAGCTTTCAGGGCTGGGCCCTTCCCTGTGGGAGAAGGAGCCGGACGTTTGCCTTTTCGGAAAGAGGCTGTGCCGACGCCGAGGGCCATGAGATGTTCCTTGTCTGGGAAAGCCCGGATGGCCAGTGCTGTTGTGCCTGTAGATAGGGCGCCTTGGGAAGGGGAAGAGCAGCAAGAGCTTTCAGGGCTGGGCCCTTCCCTGTGGGAGAAGGAGCCGGACGTTTGCCTTTTCGGAAAGAGGCTCTGCCGAGGCCGAGGGCCATGAGATGTTCCGTCTTTGGGAAAGCCCGGATGCCAAGTGCTGTTGTGCCTGTAGGTAGGGCGCCAAGGGAAGGGGAAGAGCAGCAAGAGCTTTCAGGGCTGGGCCCTTCCCTGTGGGAGAAGGAGCCGGACGTTTGCCTTTTCGGAAAGAGTCTCTGCCGAGGCCGAGGGCCATGAGATGTTCCTTGTCTGGGAAAGCCCGGATGCCCAGTGCTGTTGTGCCTGTAGATAGGGCGCCAAGGGAAGGGGAAGAGCAGCAAGAGCTTTCAGGGCTGGGCCCTTCCCTGTGGGAGAAGGAGCCGGACGTTTGCCTTTTCGGAAAGAGGCTCTGCCGAGGCCGAGGGCCATGAGATGTTCCTTGTCTGGGAAAGCCCGGATGCCCAGTGCTGTTGTGCCTGTAGGTAGGGCGCCAAGGGAAGGGGAAGAGCAGCAAGAGCTTTCAGGGCTGGGCCCTTCCCTGTGGGAGAAGGAGCCGGACGTTTGCCTTTTCGGAAAGAGGCTCTGCCGAGGCTGAGGGCCATGAGATGTTCCGTCTTTGGGAAAGCCCGGATGCCCAGTGCTGTTGTGCCTGTAGGTAGGGCGCCAAGGGAAGGGGAAGAGCAGCAAGAGCTTTCAGGGCTGGGCCCTTCCCTGTGGGAGAAGGAGCCGGACGTTTGCCTTTTCAGAAAGAGGCTCTGCCGAGGCCGAGGGCCATGAGATGTTCCTTGTCTGGGAAAGCCCGGATGCCCAGTGCTGTTGTGCCTGTAGGTAGGGCGCCAAGGGAAGGGGAAGAGCAGCAAGAGCTTTCAGGGCTGGGCCCTTCCCTGTGGGAGAAGGAGCCGGACGTTTGCCTTTTCGGAAAGAGGCTCTGCCGAGGCCGAGGGCCATGAGATGTTCCGTCTCTGGGAAAGCCTGGATGGCCAGTGCTGTTGTGCCTGTAGATAGGGCGCCTTGGGAAGGGGAAGAGCAGCAAGAGCTTTCAGGGCTGGGCCCTTCCCTGTGGGAGAAGGAGCCGGACGTTTGCCTTTTCGGAAAGAGGCTCTGCCGAGGCCGAGGGCCATGAGATGTTCCTTGTCTGGGAAAGCCCGGATGCCCAGTGCTGTTGTGCCTGTAGATAGGGCGCCTTGGGAAGGGGAAGAGCAGCAAGAGCTTTCAGGGCTGGGCCCTTCCCTGTGGGAGAAGGAGCCGGACGTTTGCCTTTTCGGAAAGAGGCTCTGCCGAGGCCGAGGGCCATGAGATGTTCCGTGTCTGGGAAAGCCCGGATGCCCAGTGCTGTTGTGCCTGTAGGTAGGGCGCCAAGGGAAGGGGAAGAGCAGCAAGAGCTTTCAGGGCTGGGCCCTTCCCTGTGGGAGAAGGAGCCGGACGTTTGCCTTTTCGGAAAGAGGCTCTGCCGAGGCCGAGGGCCATGAGATGTTCTGTCTCTGGGAAAGCACGGATGCCCAGTGCTGTTGTGCCTGTAGATAGGGTGCCAAGGGAAGGGGAAGAGCAGCAAGAGCTTTCAGGGCTGGGCCCTTCCCTGTGGGAGAAGGAGCCGGACGTTTGCCTTTTCGGAAAGAGGCTCTGCCGAGGCCGAGGGCCATGAGATGTTCCGTGTCTGGGAAAGCCCGGATGCCCAGTGCTGTTGTGCCTGTAGGAAGGGCGCCTTGGGAAGGGGAAGAGCAGCAAGAGCTTTCAGGGCTGGGCCCTTCCCTGTGGGAGAAGGAGCCGGACGTTTGCCTTTTCGGAAAGAGGCTCTGCCGAGGACGAGGGCCATGAGATGTTCCGTCTCTGGGAAAGCCCGGATGCCCAGTGCTGTTGTGCCTGTAGATAGGGCGCCTTGGGAAGGGGAAGAGCAGCAAGAGCTTTCAGGGCTGGGCCCTTCCCTGTGGGAGAAGGAGCCGGACGTTTGCCTTTTCGGAAAGAGGCTCTGCCGAGGCCGAGGGCCATGAGATGTTCCGTGTCTGGGAAAGCCCGGATGCCCAGTGCTGTTGTGCCTGTAGGTAGGGCGCCAAGGGAAGGGGAAGAGCAGCAAGAGCTTTCAGGGCTGGGCCCTTCCCTGTGGGAGAAGGAGCCGGACGTTTGCCTTTTCGGAAAGAGGCTCTTCCGAGGCCGAGGGCCATGAGATGTTCCGTGTCTGGGAAAGCCCGGATGCCCAGTGCTGTTGTGCCTGTAGGTAGGGCGCCAAGGGAAGGGGAAGAGCAGCAAGAGCTTTCAGGGCTGGGCCCTTCCCTGTGGGAGAAGGAGCCGGACGTTTGCCTTTTTGGAAAGAGGCTCTGTCGAGGCCGAGGGCCATGAGATGTTCTGTCTCTGGGAAAGCCCGGATGCCCAGTGCTGTTGTGCCTGTAGATAGGGCGGCAAGGGAAGGGGAAGAGCAGCAAGAGCTTTCAGGGCTGGGCCCTTCCCTGTGGGAGAAGGAGCCGGACGTTTGCCTTTTCGGAAAGAGGCTCTGCCGAGGCCGAGGGCCATGAGATGTTCCGTCTCTGGGAAAGCCCGGATGCGCAGTGCTGTTGTGCCTGTAGGTAGGGCGCCTTGGGAAGGGGAAGAGCAGCAAGAGCTTTCAGGGCTGGGCCCTTCCCTGTGGGAGAAGGAGCCGGACGTGTGCCTTTTCGGAAAGAGGCTCTGCCGAGGACGAGGGCCATGAGATGTTCCGTGTCTGGGAAAGCCCGGATGCCCAGTGCTGTTGTGCCTGTAGATAGGGCGCCTTGGGAAGGGGAAGAGCAGCAAGAGCTTTCAGGGCTGGGCCCTTCCCTGTGGGAGAAGGAGCCGGACGTTTGCCTTTTCGGAAAGAGGCTCTGCCGAGGCCGAGGGCCATGAGATGTTCCGTCTTTGGGAAAGCCCGGATGCCCAGTGCTGTTGTGCCTGTAGGTAGGGCGCCAAGGGAAGGGGAAGAGCAGCAAGAGCTTTCAGGGCTGGGCCCTTCCCTGTGGGAGAAGGAGCCGGACGTTTGCCTTTTCGGAAAGAGGCTCTGCCGAGGCCGAGGGCCATGAGATGTTCCGTGTCTGGGAAAGGCCGGATGCCCAGTGCTGTTGTGCCTGTAGATAGGGCGCCAAGGGAAGGGGAAGAGCAGCAAGAGCTTTCAGGGCTGGGCCCTTCCCTGTGGGAGAAGGAGCCGGACGTTTGCCTTTTCGGAAAGAGGCTCTGCCGAGGCCGAGGGCCATGAGATGTTCCGTCTCTGGGAAAGCCCGCATCCCCAGTGCTGTTGTGCCTGTAGATAGGGCACCAAGAAAAGGGAAACAGCAGCAAGAGCTTTCAGGGCTGGGCCCTTCCCTGTGGGAGAAGGAGCCGGACGTTTGCCTTTTCGGAAAGAGGCTCTGCCGATACCGAGGGCCATGAGATGTTCCGTCTCTGGGAAAGCCCGGATGCCCAGTGCTGTTGTGCCTGTAGATAGGGCGCCAAGGGAAGGGGAAGAGCAGCAAGAGCTTTCAGGGCTGGGCCCTTCCCTGTGGGAGAAGGAGCCGGACGTTTGCCTTTTCGGAAAGAGGCTCTGCCGAGGCCGAGGGCCATGAGATGTTCTGTCTCTGGGAAAGCACGGATGCCCAGTGCTGTTGTGCCTGTAGATAGGGCACCAAGGGAAGGGGAAGAGCAGCAAGAGCTTTCAGGGCTGGGCCCTTCCCTGTGGGAGAAGGAGCCGGACGTTTGCCTTTTCGGAAAGAGGCTCTGCCGAGGCCGAGGGCCATGAGATGTTCCTTGTCTGGGAAAGCCCGGATGCCCAGTGCTGTTGTGCCTGTAGGTAGGGCACCAAGGGAAAGGGAAGAGCAGCAAGAGCTTTCAGGGCTGGGCCCTTCCCTGTGGGAGAAGGAGCCGGACGTTTGCCTTTTCGGAAAGAGGCTCTGCCGAGGCCGAGGGCCATGAGATGTTCCGTGTCTGTGAAAGCATGGATCCCCAGTGCTGTTGTGCCTGTAGATAGGGCGCCAAGGGAAGGGGAAGAGCAGCAAGAGCTTTCAGGGCTGGGCCCTTCCCTGTGGGAGAAGGAGCCGGACGTTTGCCTTTTCGGAAAGAGGCTCTGCCGAGGCCGAGGGCCATGAGATGTTCCGTCTCTGGGAAAGCCCGGATCCCCACTGCTGTTGTGCCTGTAGATAGGGTACTAAGGGAAGGGGAAGAGCAGCAAGAGCTTTCAGGGCTGGGCCCTTCCCTGTGGGAGAAGGAGCCGGACGTTTGCCTTTTCGGAAAGAGGCTCTGCCGAGGCCGAGGGCCATGAGATATTCCGTCTCTGGGAAAGCCCGCATCCCCAGTGCTGTTGTGCCTGTAGATAGGGCACCAAGAAAAGGGAAACAGAAGCAAGAGCTTTCAGGGCTGGGCCCTTCCCTGTGGGAGAAGGAGCCGGACGTTTGCCTTTTCGGAAAGAGGCTCTGCCGATGCCGAGGGCCATGAGATGTTCCGTCTCTGGGAAAGCCCGGATGCCCAGTGCTGTTGTGCCTGTAGATAGGGCGCCAAGGGAAGGGGAAGAGCAGCAAGAGCTTTCAGGGCTGGGCCCTTCCCTGTGGGAGAAGGAGCCGGAGGTTTGCCTTTTCGGAAAGAGGCTCTGCCGAGGCCGAGGGCCATGAGATGTTCCGTGTCTGGGAAAGCCCGGATGCCCAGTGCTGTTGTGCCTGTAGGTAGGGCGCCAAGGGAAGGGGAAGAGCAGCAAGAGCTTTCAGGGCTGGGCCCTTCCCTGTGGGAGAAGGAGCCGGACGTTTGCCTTTTCGGAAAGAGGCTCTGCCGAGGCCGAGGGCCATGAGATGTTCCGTCTCTGGGAAAGCCTGGATCCCCAGTGCTGTTGTGCCTGTAGATAGGGCGCCTTGGGAAGGGGAAGAGCAGCAAGAGCTTTCAGGGCTGGGCCCTTCCCTGTGGGAGAAGGAGCCGGACGTTTGCCTTTTCGGAAAGAGGCTCTGCCGAGGCCGAGAGCCATGAGATGTTCCGTCTCTGGGAAAGCCCGGATGCCCAGTGCTGTTGTGCCTGTAGGAAGGGCGCCAAGGGAAGGGGAAGAGCAGCAAGAGCTTTCAGGGCTGGGCCCTTCCCTGTGGGAGAAGGAGCCGGACGTTTGCCTTTTCGGAAAGAGGCTCTGCCGAGGCCGAGGGCCATGAGATGTTCCGTGTCTGGGAAAGCCCGGATGCCCAGTGCTGTTGTGCCTGTAGGAAGGGTGCCAAGGGAAGGGGAAGAGCAGCAAGAGCTTTCAGGGCTGGGCCCTTCCCTGTGGGAGAAGGAGCCGGACGTTTGCCTTTTCGGAAAGAGGCTCTGCCGATGCCGAGGGCCATGAGATGTTCTGTCTCTGGGAAAGCACGGATGCCCAGTGCTGTTGTGCCTATAGATAGGGCGCCAAGGGAAGGGGAAGAGCAGCAAGAGCTTTCAGGGCTGGGCCCTTCCCTGTGGGAGAAGGAGCCGGACGTTTGCCTTTTCGGAAAGAGGCTCTGCCGAGGCCGAGGGCCATGAGATGTTCCGTCTCTGGGAAAGGCCGGATGCCCAGTGCTGTTGTGCCTGTAGATAGGGCGCCTTGGGAAGGGGAAGAGCAGCAAGAGCTTTCAGGGCTGGGCCCTTCCCTGTGGGAGAAGGAGCCGGAGGTTTGCCTTTTCGGAAAGAGGCTCTGCCGAGGCCGAGGGCCATGAGATGTTCCGTGTCTGGGAAAGCCCGGATGCCCAGTGCTGTTGTGCCTGTAGATAGGGCGCCTTGGGAAGGGGAAGAGCAGCAAGAGCTTTCAGGGCTGGGCCCTTCCCTGTGGGAGAAGGAGCCGGACGTTTGCCTTTTTGGAAAGAGGCTCTGCCGAGGCCGAGGGCCATGAGATGTTCTGTCTCTTGGAAAGCCCGGATGCCCAGTGCTGTTGTGCCTGTAGGTAGGGCGCCTTGGGAAGGGGAAGAGCAGCAAGAGCTTTCAGGGCTGGGCCCTTCCCTGTGGGAGAAGGAGCCGGACGTTTGCCTTTTCGGAAAGAGGCTCTGCCGAGGCCGAGGGCCATGAGATGTTCCGTGTCTGGGAAAGCCCGGATGCCCAGTGCTGTTGTGCCTGTAGGTAGGGCGCCAAGGGAAGGGGAAGAGCAGCAAGAGCTTTCAGGGCTGGGCCCTTCCCTGTGGGAGAAGGAGCCGGACGTTTGCCTTTTTGGAAAGAGGCTCTGCCGAGGCCGAGGGCCATGAGATGTTCTGTCTCTGGGAAAGCCCGGATGCCCAGTGCTGTTGTGCCTGTAGATAGGGCGGCAAGGGAAGGGGAAGAGCAGCAAGAGCTTTCAGGGCTGGGCCCTTCCCTGTGGGAGAAGGAGCCGGACGTTTGCCTTTTCGGAAAGAGGCTCTGCCGAGGCCGAGGGCCAAGAGATGTTCCGTGTCTGGGAAAGCACGGATGCCCAGTGCTGTTGTGCCTGTAGATAGGGCGCCAAGGGAAGGGGAAGAGCAGCAAGAGCTTTCAGGGCTGGGCCCTTCCCTGTGGGAGAAGGAGCCGGACGTTTGCCTTTTCGGAAAGAGGCTCTGCCGAGGCCGAGGGCCATGAGATGTTCCGTCTCTGGGAAAGCCCGGATGCCCAGTGCTGTTGTGCCTGTAGGTAGGGCGCCTAGGGAAGGGGAAGAGCAGCAAGAGCTTTCAGGGCTGGGCCCTTCCCTGTGGGAGAAGGAGCCGGACGTTTGCCTTTTCGGAAAGAGGCTCTGCCGAGGCCGAGGGCCATGAGATGTTCCGTGTCTGGGAAAGCCCGGATGCCCAGTGCTGTTGTGCCTGTAGGTAGGGCGGCAAGGGAAGGGGAAGAGCAGCAAGAGCTTTCAGGGCTGGGCCCTTCCCTGTGGGAGAAGGAGCCGGACGTTTGCCTTTTCGGAAAGAGGCTCTGCCGAGGCCGAGGGCCATGAGATGTTCCGTGTCTGGGAAAGGCCGGATGCCCAGTGCTGTTGTGCCTGTAGATAGGGCGCCAAGGGAAGGGGAAGAGCAGCAAGAGCTTTCAGGGCTGGGCCCTTCCCTGTGGGAGAAGGAGCCGGACGTTTGCCTTTTCGGAAAGAGGCTCTGCCGAGGCCGAGGGCCATGAGATGTTCCGTCTCTGGGAAAGCCCGCATCCCCAGTGCTGTTGTGCCTGTAGATAGGGCACCAAGAAAAGGGAAACAGCAGCAAGAGCTTTCAGGGCTGGGCCCTTCCCTGTGGGAGAAGGAGCCGGACGTTTGCCTTTTCGGAAAGAGGCTCTGCCGAGGCCGAGGGCCATGAGATGTTCCGTGTCTGGGAAAGCCCGGATGCCCAGTGCTGTTGTGCCTGTAGATAGGGCGCCAAGGGAAGGGGAAGAGCAGCAAGAGCTTTCAGGGCTGGGCCCTTCCCTGTGGGAGAAGGAGCCGGACGTTTGCCTTTTCGGAAAGAGGCTCTGCCGAGGCCGAGGGCCATGAGATGTTCTGTCTCTGGGAAAGCACGGATGCCCAGTGCTGTTGTGCCTGTAGATAGGGCACCAAGGGAAGGGGAAGAGCAGCAAGAGCTTTCAGGGCTGGGCCCTTCCCTGTGGGAGAAGGAGCCGGACGTTTGCCTTTTCGGAAAGAGGCTCTGCCGAGGCCGAGGGCCATGAGATGTTCCTTGTCTGGGAAAGCCCGGATGCCCAGTGCTGTTGTGCCTGTAGGTAGGGCGCCAAGGGAAAGGGAAGAGCAGCAAGAGCTTTCAGGGCTGGGCCCTTCCCTGTGGGAGAAGGAGCCGGACGTTTGCCTTTTCGGAAAGAGGCTCTGCCGAGGCCGAGGGCCATGAGATGTTCCGTGTCTGGGAAAGCATGGATCCCCAGTGCTGTTGTGCCTGTAGATAGGGCGCCAAGGGAAGGGGAAGAGCAGCAAGAGCTTTCAGGGCTGGGCCCTTCCCTGTGGGAGAAGGAGCCGGACGTTTGCCTTTTCGGAAAGAGGCTCTGCCGAGGCCGAGGGCCATGAGATGTTCCGTCTCTGGGAAAGCCCGGATGCCCAGTGCTGTTGTGCCTGTAGATAGGGCACCAAGAAAAGGGAAACAGCAGCAAGAGCTTTCAGGGCTGGGCCCTTCCCTGTGGGAGAAGGAGCCGGACGTTTGCCTTTTCGGAAAGAGGCTCTGCCGATGCCGAGGGCCATGAGATGTTCCGTGTCTGGGAAAGCCCGGATGCCCAGTGCTGTTGTGCCTGTAGATAGGGCGCCTTGGGAAGGGGAAGAGCAGCAAGAGCTTTCAGGGCTGGGCCCTTCCCTGTGGGAGAAGGAGCCGGACGTTTGCCTTTTCGGAAAGAGGCTCTGCCGAGGCCGAGGGCCATGAGATGTTCCGTGTCTGGGAAAGCCCGGATGCCCAGTGCTGTTGTGCCTGTAGGTAGGGCGCCAAGGGAAGGGGAAGAGCAGCAAGAGCTTTCAGGGCTGGGCCCTTCCCTGTGGGAGAAGGAGCCGGACGTTTGCCTTTTCGGAAAGAGGCTCTGCCGAGGCCGAGGGCCATGAGATGTTCCGTCTCTGGGAAAGCCTGGATCCCCAGTGCTGTTGTGCCTGTAGATAGGGCGCCTTGGGAAGGGGAAGAGCAGCAAGAGCTTTCAGGGCTGGGCCCTTCCCTGTGGGAGAAGGAGCCGGACGTTTGCCTTTTCGGAAAGAGGCTCTGCCGAGGCCAAGAGCCATGAGATGTTCCGTCTCTGGGAAAGCCCGGATGCCCAGTGCTGTTGTGCCTGTAGGAAGGGCGCCAAGGGAAGGGGAAGAGCAGCAAGAGCTTTCAGGGCTGGGCCCTTCCCTGTGGGAGAAGGAGCCGGACGTTTGCCTTTTCGGAAAGAGGCTCTGCCGAGGCCGAGGGCCATGAGATGTTCCGTGTCTGGGAAAGCCCGGATGCCCAGTGCTGTTGTGCCTGTAGGAAGGGTGCCAAGGGAAGGGGAAGAGCAGCAAGAGCTTTCAGGGCTGGGCCCTTCCCTGTGGGAGAAGGAGCCGGACGTTTGCCTTTTCGGAAAGAGGCTCTGCCGATGCCGAGGGCCATGAGATGTTCCGTGTCTGGGAAAGCCCGGATGCCCAGTGCTGTTGTGCCTGTAGATAGGGCGCCTTGGGAAGGGGAAGAGCAGCAAGAGCTTTCAGGGCTGGGCCCTTCCCTGTGGGAGAAGGAGCCGGACGTTTGCCTTTTCGGAAAGAGGCTCTGCCAAGGCCGAGGGCCATGAGATGTTCCGTGTCTGGGAAAGCCCGGATGCCCAGTGCTGTTGTGCCTGTAGGTAGGGCGCCTTGGGAAGGGGAAGAGCAGCAAGAGCTTTCAGGGCTGGGCCCTTCCCTGTGGGAGAAGGAGCCGGACGTTTGCCTTTTCGGAAAGAGGCTCTTCCGAGGCCGAGGGCCATGAGATGTTCTGTCTCTGGGAAAGCCCGGATGCCCAGTGCTGTTGTGCCTGTAGATAGGGCGCCAAGGGAAGGGGAAGAGCAGCAAGAGCTTTCAGGGCTGGGCCCTTCCCTGTGGGAGAAGGAGCCGGACGTTTGCCTTTTCGGAAAGAGGCTCTGCCGAGGCCGAGGGCCATGAGATGTTCCGTGTCTGGGAAAGCCCGGATGCCCAGTGCTGTTGTGCCTGTAGATAGGGCGCCTTGGGAAGGGGAAGAGCAGCAAGAGCTTTCAGGGCTGGGCCCTTCCCTGTGGGAGAAGGAGCCGGACGTTTGCCTTTTCGGAAAGAGGCTCTGCCGAGGACGAGGGCCATGAGATGTTCCGTGTCTGGGAAAGCCCGGATGCCCAGTGCTGTTGTGCCTGTAGATAGGGCGCCAAGGGAAGGGGAAGAGCAGCAAGAGCTTTCAGGGCTGGGCCCTTCCCTGTGGGAGAAGGAGCCGGACGTTTGCCTTTTCGGAAAGAGGCTCTGCCGAGGCCGAGGGCCATGAGATGTTCCGTGTCTGGGAAAGCCCGGATGCCCAGTGCTGTTGTGCCTGTAGGTAGGGCGCCAAGGGAAGGGGAAGAGCAGCAAGAGCTTTCAGGGCTGGGCCCTTCCCTGTGGGAGAAGGAGCCGGACGTTTGCCTTTTCGGAAAGAGGCTCTGCCGAGGCCGAGGGCCATGAGATGTTCCGTCTCTGGGAAAGCCCGCATCCCCAGTGCTGTTGTGCCTGTAGATAGGGCACCAAGAAAAGGGAAACAGCAGCAAGAGCTTTCAGGGCTGGGCCCTTCCCTGTGGGCGAAGGAGCCGGACGTTTGCCTTTTCGGAAAGAGGCTCTGCCGAGGCCGAGGGCCATGAGATGTTCCGTCTCTGGGAAAGCCCGGATGCCCAGTGCTGTTGTGCCTGTAGGTAGGGCGCCTTGGGAAGGGGAAGAGCAGCAAGAGCTTTCAGGGCTGGGCCCTTCCCTGTGGGAGAAGGAGCCGGACGTTTGCCTTTTCGGAAAGAGGCTCTGCCGAGGCCGAGGGCCATGAGATGTTCCGTCTCTGGGAAAGCCCGGATGCCCAGTGCTGTTGTGCCTGTAGGTAGGGCGCCAAGGGAAGGGGAAGAGCAGCAAGAGCTTTCAGGGCTGGGCCCTTCCCTGTGGGAGAAGGAGCCGGACGTTTGCCTTTTCGGAAAGAGGCTCTGCCGAGGCCGAGGGCCATGAGATGTTCCGTCTCTGGGAAAGCCTGGATGCCCAGTGCTGTTGTGCCTGTAGATAGGGCGCCAAGGGAAGGGGAAGAGCAGCAAGAGCTTTCAGGGCTGGGCCCTTCCCTGTGGGAGAAGGAGCCGGACGTTTGCCTTTTCGGAAAGAGGCTCTGCCGAGGCTGAGAGCCATGAGATGTTCCGTGTCTGGGAAAGCCCGGATGCCCAGTGCTGTTGTGCCTGTAGGAAGGGTGCCAAGGGAAGGGGAAGAGCAGCAAGAGCTTTCAGGGCTGGGCCCTTCCCTGTGGGAGAAGGAGCCGGACGTTTGCCTTTTCGGAAAGAGGCTCTGCCGAGGATGAGGGCCATGAGATGTTCCTTGTGTGGGAAAGCCCGGATGCCCAGTGCTGTTGTGCCTGTAGGTAGGGCACCAAGGGAAAGGGAAGAGCAGCAAGAGCTTTCAGGGCTGGGCCCTTCCCTGTGGGAGAAGGAGCTGGACGTTTGCCTTTTCGGAAAGAGGCTCTGCCGAGGCCGAGGGCCATGAGATGTTCCGTCTCTGGGAAAGCCCGGATGCCCAGTGCTGTTGTGCCTGTAGATAGGGCGCCTTGGGAAGGGGAAGAGCAGCAAGAGCTTTCAGGGCTGGGCCCTTCCCTGTGGGAGAAGGAGCCGGACGTTTGCCTTTTCGGAAAGAGGCTCTGCCGAGGCCGAGGGCCATGAGATGTTCCGTCTCTGGGAAAGCCCGCATCCCCAGTGCTGTTGTGCCTGTAGATAGGGCGCCAAGGGAAGGGGAAGAGCAGCAAGAGCTTTCAGGGCTGGGCCCTTCCCTGTGGGAGAAGGAGCCGGACGTTTGCCTTTTCGGAAAGAGGCTCTGCCGAGGCCGAGGGCCATGAGATGTTCCGTGTCTGGGAAAGCCCGGATGCCCAGTGCTGTTGTGCCTGTAGGAAGGGCGCCTTGGGAAGGGGAAGAGCAGCAAGAGCTTTCAGGGCTGGGCCCTTCCCTGTGGGAGAAGGAGCCGGACGTTTGCCTTTTCGGAAAGAGGCTCTGCCGAGGCCGAGGGCCATGAGATGTTCCGTGTCTGGGAAAGCACGGATGCCCAGTGCTGTTGTGCCTGTAGATAGGGCGCCTTGGGAAGGGGAAGAGCAGCAAGAGCTTTCAGGGCTGGGCCCTTCCCTGTGGGAGAAGGAGCCGGACGTTTGCCTTTTCGGAAAGAGGCTATGCCGAGGCCGAGGGCCATGAGATGTTCCGTGTCTGGGAAAGCCTGGATGCCCAGTGCTGTTGTGCCTGTAGGTAGGGCGCCTTGGGAAGGGGAAGAGCAGCAAGAGCTTTCAGGGCTGGGCCCTTCCCTGTGGGAGAAGGAGCCGGACGTTTGCCTTTTCGGAAAGAGGCTCTGCCGATGCCGAGGGCCATGAGATGTTCCGTCTCTGGGAAAGCCCGGATGCCCAGTGCTGTTGTGCCTGTAGATAGGGCACCAAGGGAAGGGGAAGAGCAGCAAGAGCTTTCAGGGCTGGGCCCTTCCCTGTGGGAGAAGGAGCCGGACGTTTGCCTTTTCGGAAAGAGGCTCTTCCGAGGCCGAGGGCCATGAGATGTTCCGTGTCTGGGAAAGCCCGGATGCCCAGTGCTGTTGTGCCTGTAGGTAGGGCGCCAAGGGAAGGGGAAGAGCAGCAAGAGCTTTCAGGGCTGGGCCCTTCCCTGTGGGAGAAGGAGCCGGACGTTTGCCTTTTCGGAAAGAGGCTGTGCCGAGGCCGAGGGCCATGAGATGTTCCGTGTCTGGGAAAGCCCGGATGCCCAGTGCTGTTGTGCCTGTAGATAGGGCGCCAAGGGAAGGGGAAGAGCAGCAAGAGCTTTCAGGGCTGGGCCCTTCCCTGTGGGAGAAGGAGCCGGACGTTTGCCTTTTTGGAAAGAGGCTCTGCCGAGGCCGAGGGCCATGAGATGTTCTGTCTCTGGGAAAGCCCGGATGCCCAGTGCTGTTGTGCCTGTAGGTAGGGCGCCTTGGGAAGGGGAAGAGCAGCAAGAGCTTTCAGGGCTGGGCCCTTCCCTGTGGGAGAAGGAGCCGGACGTTTGCCTTTTCGGAAAGAGGCTCTGCCGAGGCCGAGGGCCAAGAGATGTTCCGTGTCTGGGAAAGGCCGGATGCCCAGTGCTGTTGTGCCTGTAGATAGGGCGCCAAGGGAAGGGGAAGAGCAGCAAGAGCTTTCAGGGCTGGGCCCTTCCCTGTGGGAGAAGGAGCCGGACGTTTGCCTTTTCGGAAAGAGGCTCTGCCGAGGCCGAGGGCCATGAGATGTTCCGTCTCTGGGAAAGCCCGGATGCCCAGTGCTGTTGTGCCTGTAGGTAGGGCGCCTTGGGAAGGGGAAGAGCAGCAAGAGCTTTCAGGGCTGGGCCCTTCCCTGTGGGAGAAGGAGCCGGACGTTTGCCTTTTCGGAAGGAGGCTCTGCCGAGGCCGAGGGCCATGAGATGTTCCGTCTCTGGGAAAGCCCGGATGCCCAGTGCTGTTGTGCCTGTAGGTAGGGCGCCTTGGGAAGGGGAAGAGCAGCAAGAGCTTTCAGGGCTGGGTCCTTCCCTGTGGGAGAAGGAGCCGGACGTTTGCCTTTTCGGAAAGAGGCTCTGCCGAGGCCGAGGGCCATGAGATGTTCCGTCTCTGGGAAAGCCCGCATCCCCAGTGCTGTTGTGCCTGTAGATAGGGCGCCAAGGGAAGGGGAAGAGCAGCAAGAGCTTTCAGGGCTGGGCCCTTCCCTGTGGGAGAAGGAGCCGGACGTTTGCCTTTTCGGAAAGAGGCTCTGCCGAGGCCGAGGGCCATGAGATGTTCCGTGTCTGGGAAAGCACGGATGCCGAGTGCTGTTGTGCCTGTAGGTAGGGCGCCAAGGGAAGGGGAAGAGCAGCAAGAGCTTTCAGGGCTGGGCCCTTCCCTGTGGGAGAAGGAGCCGGACGTTTGCCTTTTCGGAAAGAGGCTCTGCCGAGGCCGAGGGCCATGAGATGTTCCGTGTCTGGGAAAGCCCGGATGCCCAGTGCTGTTGTGCCTGTAGGTAGGGCGCCTAGGGAAGGGGAAGAGCAGCAAGAGCTTTCAGGGCTGGGCCCTTCCCTGTGGGAGAAGGAGCCGGACGTTTGCCTTTTCGGAAAGAGGCTCTGCCGAGGCCGAGGGCCATGAGATGTTCCGTGTCTGGGAAAGCCCGGATGCCCAGTGCTGTTGTGCTGTAGGTAGGGCGCCTTGGGAAGGGGAAGAGCAGCAAGAGCTTTCAGGGCTGGGCCCTTCCCTGTGGGAGAAGGAGCCGGACGTTTGCCTTTTCGGAAAGAGGCTCTGCCAAGAATGAGGGCCATGAGATGTTCTGTGTCTGGGAAAGCCCGGATGCCCAGTGCTGTTGTGCCTGTAGGTAGGGCGCCTTGGGAAGGGGAAGAGCAGCAAGAGCTTTCAGGGCTGGGCCCTTCCCTGTGGGAGAAGGAGCTGGACGTTTGCCTTTTCGGAAAGAGGCTCTGCCGAGGCCGAGGGCCATGAGATGTTCCGTCTCTGGGAAAGCCCGCATCCCCAGTGCTGTTGTGCCTGTAGGTAGGGCGCCAAGGGAAGGGGAAGAGCAGCAAGAGCTTTCAGGGCTGGGCCCTTCCCTGTGGGAGAAGGAGCCGGACGTTTGCCTTTTCAGAAAGAGGCTCTGCCGAGGCCGAGGGCCATGAGATGTTCCGTGTCTGGGAAAGCCCGGATGCCCAGTGCTGTTGTGCCTGTAGGTAGGGCGCCTTGGGAAGGGGAAGAGCAGCAAGAGCTTTCAGGGCTGGGCCCTTCCCTGTGGGAGAAGGAGCCGGACGTTTGCCTTTTTGGAAAGAGGCTCTGCCGAGGCCGAGGGCCATGAGATGTTCCGTCTATGGGAAAGCATGGATGCCCAGTGCTGTTGTGCCGGTAGATAGGGCACCAAGGGAAGGGGAAGAGCAGCAAGAGCTTTCAGGGCTGGGCCCTTCCCTGTGGGAGAAGGAGCCGGACGTTTGCCTTTTCGGAAAGAGGCTTTTCTGAGACCGAGGGCCATGAGATGTTCCGTGTCTGGGAAAGCCCGGATGCCCAGTGCTGTTGTGCCTGTAGGTAGGGCGGCAAGGGAAGGGGAAGAGCAGCAAGAGCTTTCAGGGCTGGGCCCTTCCCTGTGGGAGAAGGAGCCGGACGTTTGCCTTTTCGGAAAGAGGCTCTGCCGAGGCCGAGGGCCATGAGATGTTCCGTCTCTGGGAAAGCCCGCATCCCCAGTGCTGTTGTGCCTGTAGATAGGGCGCCAAGGGAAGGGGAAGAGCAGCAAGAGCTTTCAGGGCTGGGCCCTTCCCTGTGGGAGAAGGAGCCGGACGTTTGCCTTTTCGGAAAGAGGCTCTGCCGAGGCCGAGGGCCATGAGATGTTCCTTGTCTGGGAAAGCCCGGATGCCCAGTGCTGTTGTGCCTGTAGATAGGGCGCCAAGGGAAGGGGAAGAGCAGCAAGAGCTTTCAGGGCTGGGCCCTTCCCTGTGGGAGAAGGAGCTGGACGTTTGCCTTTTCGGAAAGAGGCTCTGCCGAGGCCGAGGGCCATGAGATGTTCCGTGTCTGGGAAAGCCCGGATGCCCAGTGCTGTTGTGCCGGTATATAGGGCACCAAGGGAAGGGGAAGAGCAGCAAGAGCTTTCAGGGCTGGGCCCTTCCCTGTGGGAGAAGGAGCCGGACGTTTGCCTTTTCGGAAAGAGGCTCTGCCGAGGCCGAGGGCCATGAGATGTTCCGTCTCTGGGAAAGCCCGGATGCCCAGTGCTGTTGTGCCTGTAGGTAGGGCGCCTTGGGAAGGGGAAGAGCAGCAAGAGCTTTCAGGGCTGGGCCCTTCCCTGTGGGAGAAGGAGCCGGACGTTTGCCTTTTCGGAAAGAGGCTCTGCCGAGGCCGAGGGCCATGAGATGTTCCGTGTCTGGGAAAGCCCGGATGCCCAGTGCTGTTGTGCCTGTAGGTAGGGCGGCAAGGGAAGGGGAAGAGCAGCAAGAGCTTTCAGGGCTGGGCCCTTCCCTGTGGGAGAAGGAGCCGGACGTTTGCCTTTTCGGAAAGAGGCTCTGCCGAGGCCGAGGGCCATGAGATGTTCCGTGTCTGGGAAAGCCCGGATGCCCAGTGCTGTTGTGCCTGTAGATAGGGCGCCAAGGGAAGGGGAAGAGCAGCAAGAGCTTTCAGGGCTGGGCCCTTCCCTGTGGGAGAAGGAGCCGGACGTTTGCCTTTTCGGAAAGAGGCTCTGCCGAGGCCGAGGGCCATGAGATGTTCCGTGTCTGGGAAAGCCCGGATGCCCAGTGCTGTTGTGCCTGTAGGTAGGGCGCCAAGGGAAGGGGAAGAGCAGCAAGAGCTTTCAGGGCTGGGCCCTTCCCTGTGGGAGAAGGAGCCGGACGTTTGCCTTTTCGGAAAGAGGCTCTGCCGAGGCCGAGGGCCATGAGATGTTCCGTCTCTGGGAAAGCCCGGATGCCCAGTGCTGTTGTGCCTGTAGGTAGGGCGCCAAGGGAAGGGGAAGAGCATCAAGAGCTTTCAGGGCTGGGCCCTTCCCTGTGGGAGAAGGAGCCGGACGTTTGCCTTTTCGGAAAGAGGCTCTGCCGAGGCCGAGGGCCATGAGATGTTCCTTGTCTGGGAAAGCCCGGATGCCCAGTGCTGTTGTGCCTGTAGGTAGGGCGCCTTGGGAAGGGGAAGAGCAGCAAGAGCTTTCAGGGCTGGGCCCTTCCCTGTGGGAGAAGGAGCCGGACGTTTGCCTTTTCGGAAAGAGGCTCTGCCGAGGCCGAGGGCCATGAGATGTTCCGTCTCTGGGAAAGCACGCATCCCCAGTGCTGTTGTGCCTGTAGGTAGGGCGCCAAGGGAAGGGGAAGAGCAGCAAGAGCTTTCAGGGCTGGGCCCTTCCCTGTGGGAGAAGGAGCCGGACGTTTGCCTTTTCGGAAAGAGGCTCTGCCGAGGCCGAGGGCCATGAGATGTTCCGTGTCTGGGAAAGCCCGGATGCCCAGTGCTGTTGTGCCTGTAGGTAGGGCGCCAAGGGAAGGGGAAGAGCAGCAAGAGCTTTCAGGGCTGGGTCCTTCCCTGTGGGAGAAGGAGCCGGACGTTTGCCTTTTCGGAAAGAGGCTCTGCCGAGGCCGAGGGCCATGAGATGTTCCGTGTCTGGGAAAGCCCGGATGCCCAGTGCTGTTGTGCCTGTAGATAGGGCGCCAAGGGAAGGGGAAGAGCAGCAAGAGCTTTCAGGGCTGGGCCCTTCCCTGTGGGAGAAGGAGCTGGACGTTTGCCTTTTCGGAAAGAGGCTCTTCCGAGGCCGAGGGCCATGAGATGTTCCGTGTCTGGGAAAGCCCGGATGCCCAGTGCTGTTGTGCCTGTAGATAGGGCGCCAAGGGAAGGGGAAGAGCAGCAAGAGCTTTCAGGGCTGGGCCCTTCCCTGTGGGAGAAGGAGCCGGACGTTTGCCTTTTCGGAAAGAGGCTCTGCCGAGGCCGAGGGCCATGAGATGTTCCGTCTCTGGGAAAGCCCGCATCCCCAGTGCTGTTGTGCCTGTAGGTAGGGCGCCTTGGGAAGGGGAAGAGCAGCAAGAGCTTTCAGGGCTGGGCCCTTCCCTGTGGGAGAAGGAGCCGGACGTTTGCCTTTTCGGAAAGAGGCTCTGCCGAGGCCGAGGGCCATGAGATGTTCCGTGTCTGGGAAAGCCCGGATGCCCAGTGCTGTTGTGCCTGTAGGTAGGGCGCCAAGGGAAGGGGAAGAGCAGCAAGAGCTTTCAGGGCTGGGCCCTTCCCTGTGGGAGAAGGAGCCGGACGTTTGCCTTTTCGGAAAGAGGCTCTGCCGAGGCTGAGGGCCATGAGATGTTCCGTGTCTGGGAAAGGCCGGATGCCCAGTGCTGTTGTGCCTGTAGGTAGGGCGCCTTGGGAAGGGGAAGAGCAGCAAGAGCTTTCAGGGCTGGGCCCTTCCCTGTGGGAGAAGGAGCTGGACGTTTGCCTTTTCGGAAAGAGGCTCTGCCGAGGCCGAGGGCCATGAGATGTTCCGTCTCTGGGAAAGCCCGGATGCCCAGTGCTGTTGTGCCTGTAGGTAGGGCGCCAAGGGAAGGGGAAGAGCAGCAAGAGCTTTCAGGGCTGGGCCCTTCCCTGTGGGAGAAGGAGCCGGACGTTTGCCTTTTCGGAAAGAGGCTCTGCCGAGGCCGAGGGCCATGAGATGTTCCGTGTCTGGGAAAGCCCGCATCCCCAGTGCTGTTGTGCCTGTAGGTAGGGCGCCTTGGGAAGGGGAAGAGCAGCAAGAGCTTTCAGGGCTGGGCCCTTCCCTGTGGGAGAAGGAGCCGGACGTTTGCCTTTTCGGAAAGAGGCTCTGCCGAGGCCGAGGGCCATGAGATGTTCCTTGTCTGGGAAAGCCCGGATGCCCAGTGCTGTTGTGCCTGTAGATAGGGCGCCTTGGGAAGGGGAAGAGCAGCAAGAGCTTTCAGGGCTGGGCCCTTCCCTGTGGGAGAAGGAGCCGGACGTTTGCCTTTTCGGAAAGAGGCTCTGCCGAGGCCGAGGGCCATGAGATGTTCCGTGTCTGGGAAAGGCCGGATGCCCAGTGCTGTTGTGCCTGTAGATAGGGCCCCAAGGGAAGGGGAAGAGCAGCAAGAGCTTTCAGGGCTGGGCCCTTCCCTGTGGGAGAAGGAGCCGGACGTTTGCCTTTTCGGAAAGAGGCTCTGCCGAGGCCGAGGGCCATGAGATGTTCCGTCTCTGGGAAAGCCCGGATGCCCAGTGCTGTTGTGCCTGTAGGTAGGGCGCCAAGGGAAGGGGAAGAGCAGCAAGAGCTTTCAGGGCTGGGCCCTTCCCTGTGGGAGAAGGAGCCGGACGTTTGCCTTTTCGGAAAGAGGCTCTGCCGAGGCCGAGGGCCATGAGATGTTCCGTCTCTGGGAAAGCACGCATCCCCAGTGCTGTTGTGCCTGTAGGTAGGGCGCCTTGGGAAGGGGAAGAGCAGCAAGAGCTTTCAGGGCTGGGCCCTTCCCTGTGGGAGAAGGAGCCGGACGTTTGCCTTTTCGGAAAGAGGCTCTGCCGAGGCCGAGGGCCATGAGATGTTCCGTGTCTGGGAAAGCCCGGATGCCCAGTGCTGTTGTGCCTGTAGGTAGGGCGCCAAGGGAAGGGGAAGAGCAGCAAGAGCTTTCAGGGCTGGGTCCTTCCCTGTGGGAGAAGGAGCCGGACGTTTGCCTTTTCGGAAAGAGGCTCTGCCGAGGCCGAGGGCCATGAGATGTTCCGTGTCTGGGAAAGCCCGGATGCCCAGTGCTGTTGTGCCTGTAGATAGGGCGCCAAGGGAAGGGGAAGAGCAGCAAGAGCTTTCAGGGCTGGGCCCTTCCCTGTGGGAGAAGGAGCTGGACGTTTGCCTTTTCGGAAAGAGGCTCTTCCGAGGCCGAGGGCCATGAGATGTTCCGTGTCTGGGAAAGCCCGGATGCCCAGTGCTGTTGTGCCTGTAGATAGGGCGCCAAGGGAAGGGGAAGAGCAGCAAGAGCTTTCAGGGCTGGGCCCTTCCCTGTGGGAGAAGGAGCCGGACGTTTGCCTTTTCGGAAAGAGGCTCTGCCGAGGCCGAGGGCCATGAGATGTTCCGTGTCTGGGAAAGCCCGGATGCCCAGTGCTGTTGTGCCTGTAGATAGGGCGCCTTGGGAAGGGGAAGAGCAGCAAGAGCTTTCAGGGCTGGGCCCTTCCCTGTGGGAGAAGGAGCCGGACGTTTGCCTTTTCGGAAAGAGGCTCTGCCGAGGCCGAGGGCCATGAGATGTTCCGTCTCTGGGAAAGCCCGCATCCCCAGTGCTGTTGTGCCTGTAGGTAGGGCGCCTTGGGAAGGGGAAGAGCAGCAAGAGCTTTCAGGGCTGGGCCCTTCCCTGTGGGAGAAGGAGCCGGACGTTTGCCTTTTCGGAAAGAGGCTCTGCCGAGGCCGAGGGCCATGAGATGTTCCGTCTCTGGGAAAGCCCGGATGCCCAGTGCTGTTGTGCCTGTAGGTAGGGCGCCAAGGGAAGGGGAAGAGCAGCAAGAGCTTTCAGGGCTGGGCCCTTCCCTGTGGGAGAAGGAGCCGGACGTTTGCCTTTTCGGAAAGAGGCTCTGCCGAGGCTGAGGGCCATGAGATGTTCCGTGTCTGGGAAAGCCCGGATGCCCAGTGCTGTTGTGCTGTAGGTAGGGCGCCTTGGGAAGGGGAAGAGCAGCAAGAGCTTTCAGGGCTGGGCCCTTCCCTGTGGGAGAAGGAGCCGGACGTTTGCCTTTTCGGAAAGAGGCTCTGCCGAGGCCGAGGGCCATGAGATGTTCCGTGTCTGGGAAAGGCCGGATGCCCAGTGCTGTTGTGCCTGTAGGTAGGGCGCCAAGGGAAGGGGAAGAGCAGCAAGAGCTTTCAGGGCTGGGCCCTTCCCTGTGGGAGAAGGAGCTGGACGTTTGCCTTTTCAGAAAGAGGCTCTGCCGAGGCCGAGGGCCATGAGATGTTCCGTCTCTGGGAAAGCCCGGATGCCCAGTGCTGTTGTGCCTGTAGGTAGGGCGCCAAGGGAAGGGGAAGAGCAGCAAGAGCTTTCAGGGCTGGGCCCTTCCCTGTGGGAGAAGGAGCCGGACGTTTGCCTTTTCGGAAAGAGGCTCTGCCGAGGCCGAGGGCCATGAGATGTTCCGTGTCTGGGAAAGCCCGCATCCCCAGTGCTGTTGTGCCTGTAGGTAGGGCGCCTTGGGAAGGGGAAGAGCAGCAAGAGCTTTCAGGGCTGGGCCCTTCCCTGTGGGAGAAGGAGCCGCACGTTTGCCTTTTCGGAAAGAGGCTCTGCCGAGGCCGAGGGCCATGAGATGTTCCTTGTCTGGGAAAGCCCGGATGCCCAGTGCTGTTGTGCCTGTAGATAGGGCGCCTTGGGAAGGGGAAGAGCAGCAAGAGCTTTCAGGGCTGGGCCCTTCCCTGTGGGAGAAGGAGCCGGACGTTTGCCTTTTCGGAAAGAGGCTCTGCCGAGGCCGAGGGCCATGAGATGTTCCGTGTCTGGGAAAGGCCGGATGCCCAGTGCTGTTGTGCCTGTAGATAGGGCGCCAAGGGAAGGGGAAGAGCAGCAAGAGCTTTCAGGGCTGGGCCCTTCCCTGTGGGAGAAGGAGCCGGACGTTTGCCTTTTCGGAAAGAGGCTCTGCCGAGACCGAGGGCCATGAGATGTTCCGTGTCTGGGAAAGCATGGATCCCCAGTGCTGTTGTGCCTGTAGGTAGGGCGCCAAGGGAAGGGGAAGAGCAGCAAGAGCTTTCAGGGCTGGGCCCTTCCCTGTGGGAGAAGGAGCCGGACGTTTGCCTTTTCGGAAAGAGGCTCTGCCGAGGCCGAGGGCCATGAGATGTTCCGTGTCTGGGAAAGCCCGGATGCCCAGTGCTGTTGTGCTGTAGGTAGGGCGCCTTGGGAAGGGGAAGAGCAGCAAGAGCTTTCAGGGCTGGGCCCTTCCCTGTGGGAGAAGGAGCCGGACGTTTGCCTTTTCGGAAAGAGGCTCTGCCGAGGCCGAGGGCCATGAGATGTTCCGTCTCTGGGAAAGCCCGCATCCCCAGTGCTGTTGTGCCTGTAGGTAGGGCACCAAGGGAAGGGGAAGAGCAGCAAGAGCTTTCAGGGCTGGGCCCTTCCCTGTGGGAGAAGGAGCCGGACGTTTGCCTTTTCAGAAAGAGGCTCTTCCGAGGCCGGGGGCCATGAGATGTTCCGTGTCTGGGAAAGCCCGGATGCCCAGTGCTGTTGTGCCTGTAGATAGGGCGCCAAGGGAAGGGGAAGAGCAGCAAGAGCTTTCAGGGCTGGGCCCTTCCCTGTGGGAGAAGGAGCCGGACGTTTGCCTTTTCGGAAAGAGGCTCTGCCGAAGCCGAGGGCCATGAGATGTTCCGTGTCTGGGAAAGCCCGGATCCCCAGTGCTGTTGTGCCTGTCGGTAGGGCGCCTTGGGAAGGGGAAGAGCATCAAGAGCTTTCAGGGCTGGGCCCTTCCCTGTGGGAGAAGGAGCCGCACGTTTGCCTTTTCGGAAAGAGGCTCTGCCGAGGCCGAGGGCCATGAGATGTTCCGTATCTGGGAAAGCCCGCATCCCCAGTGCTGTTGTGCCTGTAGATAGGGCGCCAAGGGAAGGGGAAGAGCAGCAAGAGCTTTCAGGGCTGGGCCCTTCCCTGTGGGAGAAGGAGCCGGACGTTTGCCTTTTCGGAAAGAGGCTCTGCCGAGGCCGAGGGCCATGAGATGTTCCTTGTCTGGGAAAGCCCGGATGCCCAGTGCTGTTGTGCCTGTAGATAGGGCGCCTTGGGAAGGGGAAGAGCAGCAAGAGCTTTCAGGGCTGGGCCCTTCCCTGTGGGAGAAGGAGCTGGACGTTTGCCTTTTCGGAAAGAGGCTCTGCCGAGGCCGAGGGCCATGAGATGTTCCGTCTCTGGGAAAGCCCGGATGCCCAGTGCTGTTGTGCCGGTATATAGGGCACCAAGGGAAGGGGAAGAGCAGCAAGAGCTTTCAGGGCTGGGCCCTTCCCTGTGGGAGAAGGAGCCGGACGTTTGCCTTTTCGGAAAGAGGCTCTGCCGAGGCCGAGGGCCATGAGATGTTCCTTGTCTGGGAAAGCCCGGATGCCCAGTGCTGTTGTGCCTGTAGGTAGGGCGCCTTGGGAAGGGGAAGAGCAGCAAGAGCTTTCAGGGCTGGGCCCTTCCCTGTGGGAGAAGGAGCCGGACGTTTGCCTTTTCGGAAAGAGGCTCTGCCGAGGCCGAGGGCCATGAGATGTTCCGTCTCTGGGAAAGCCCGGATGCCCAGTGCTGTTGTGCCTGTAGGTAGGGCGCCTTGGGAAGGGGAAGAGCAGCAAGAGCTTTCAGGGCTGGGCCCTTCCCTGTGGGAGAAGGAGCCGGACGTTTGCCTTTTCGGAAAGAGGCTCTGCCGAGGCCGAGGGCCATGAGATGTTCCGTGTCTGGGAAAGCCCGGATGCCCAGTGCTGTTGTGCCTGTAGGTAGGGCGCCAAGGGAAGGGGAAGAGCAGCAAGAGCTTTCAGGGCTGGGCCCTTCCCTGTGGGAGAAGGAGCCGGACGTTTGCCTTTTCGGAAAGAGGCTCTGCCGAGGCCGAGGGCCATGAGATGTTCCGTCTCTGGGAAAGCCCGGATCCCCAGTGCTGTTGTGCCTGTAGGTAGGGCGCCAAGGGAAGGGGAAGAGCATCAAGAGCTTTCAGGGCTGGGCCCTTCCCTGTGGGAGAAGGAGCCGGACGTTTGCCTTTTCGGAAAGAGGCTCTGCCGAGGCCGAGGGCCATGAGATGTTCCGTCTCTGAGAAAGCCCGGATGCCCAGTGCTGTTGTGCCTGTAGGTAGGGCGCCTTGGGAAGGGGAAGAGCAGCAAGAGCTTTCAGGGCTGGGCCCTTCCCTGTGGGAGAAGGAGCCGGACGTTTGCCTTTTCGGAAAGAGGCTCTGCCGAGGCCGAGGGCCATGAGATGTTCCGTCTCTGGGAAAGCACGCATCCCCAGTGCTGTTGTGCCTGTAGGTAGGGCGCCTTGGGAAGGGGAAGAGCAGCAAGAGCTTTCAGGGCTGGGCCCTTCCCTGTGGGAGAAGGAGCCGGACGTTTGCCTTTTCGGAAAGAGGCTCTGCCGAGGCCGAGGGCCATGAGATGTTCCGTGTCTGGGAAAGCCCGGATGCCCAGTGCTGTTGTGCCTGTAGGTAGGGCGCCAAGGGAAGGGGAAGAGCAGCAAGAGCTTTCAGGGCTGGGCCCTTCCCTGTGGGAGAAGGAGCCGGACGTTTGCCTTTTCGGAAAGAGGCTCTGCCGAGGCCGAGGGCCATGAGATGTTCCGTGTCTGGGAAAGCCCGGATGCCCAGTGCTGTTGTGCCTGTAGATAGGGCGCCAAGGGAAGGGGAAGAGCAGCAAGAGCTTTCAGGGCTGGGCCCTTCCCTGTGGGAGAAGGAGCTGGACGTTTGCCTTTTCGGAAAGAGGCTCTTCCGAGGCCGAGGGCCATGAGATGTTCCGTGTCTGGGAAAGCCCGGATGCCCAGTGCTGTTGTGCCTGTAGATAGGGCGCCAAGGGAAGGGGAAGAGCAGCAAGAGCTTTCAGGGCTGGGCCCTTCCCTGTGGGAGAAGGAGCCGGACGTTTGCCTTTTCGGAAAGAGGCTCTGCCGAGGCCGAGGGCCATGAGATGTTCCGTGTCTGGGAAAGCCCGGATGCCCAGTGCTGTTGTGCCTGTAGATAGGGCGCCTTGGGAAGGGGAAGAGCAGCAAGAGCTTTCAGGGCTGGGCCCTTCCCTGTGGGAGAAGGAGCCGGACGTTTGCCTTTTCGGAAAGAGGCTCTGCCGAGGCCGAGGGCCATGAGATGTTCCGTGTCTGGGAAAGCCCGCATCCCCAGTGCTGTTGTGCCTGTAGGTAGGGCGCCTTGGGAAGGGGAAGAGCAGCAAGAGCTTTCAGGGCTGGGCCCTTCCCTGTGGGAGAAGGAGCCGGACGTTTGCCTTTTCGGAAAGAGGCTCTGCCGAGGCCGAGGGCCATGAGATGTTCCGTCTCTGGGAAAGCCCGGATGCCCAGTGCTGTTGTGCCTGTAGGTAGGGCGCCAAGGGAAGGGGAAGAGCAGCAAGAGCTTTCAGGGCTGGGCCCTTCCCTGTGGGAGAAGGAGCCGGACGTTTGCCTTTTCGGAAAGAGGCTCTGCCGAGGCTGAGGGCCATGAGATGTTCCGTGTCTGGGAAAGCCCGGATGCCCAGTGCTGTTGTGCTGTAGGTAGGGCGCCTTGGGAAGGGGAAGAGCAGCAAGAGCTTTCAGGGCTGGGCCCTTCCCTGTGGGAGAAGGAGCCGGACGTTTGCCTTTTCGGAAAGAGGCTCTGCCGAGGCCGAGGGCCATGAGATGTTCCGTGTCTGGGAAAGGCCGGATGCCCAGTGCTGTTGTGCCTGTAGGTAGGGCGCCTTGGGAAGGGGAAGAGCAGCAAGAGCTTTCAGGGCTGGGCCCTTCCCTGTGGGAGAAGGAGCTGGACGTTTGCCTTTTCGGAAAGAGGCTCTGCCGAGGCCGAGGGCCATGAGATGTTCCGTCTCTGGGAAAGCCCGGATGCCCAGTGCTGTTGTGCCTGTAGGTAGGGCGCCAAGGGAAGGGGAAGAGCAGCAAGAGCTTTCAGGGCTGGGCCCTTCCCTGTGGGAGAAGGAGCCGGACGTTTGCCTTTTCGGAAAGAGGCTCTGCCGAGGCCGAGGGCCATGAGATGTTCCGTGTCTGGGAAAGCCCGCATCCCCAGTGCTGTTGTGCCTGTAGGTAGGGCGCCTTGGGAAGGGGAAGAGCAGCAAGAGCTTTCAGGGCTGGGCCCTTCCCTGTGGGAGAAGGAGCCGGACGTTTGCCTTTTCGGAAAGAGGCTCTGCCGAGGCCGAGGGCCATGAGATGTTCCGTGTCTGGGAAAGCCCGGATGCCCAGTGCTGTTGTGCCTGTAGGTAGGGCGCCTTGGGAAGGGGAAGAGCAGCAAGAGCTTTCAGGGCTGGGCCCTTCCCTGTGGGAGAAGGAGCCGGACGTTTGCCTTTTCGGAAAGAGGCTCTGCCGAGGCCGAGGGCCATGAGATGTTCCGTCTCTGGGAAAGCCCGGATGCCCAGTGCTGTTGTGCCTGTAGGTAGGGCGCCAAGGGAAGGGGAAGAGCAGCAAGAGCTTTCAGGGCTGGGCCCTTCCCTGTGGGAGAAGGAGCCGGACGTTTGCCTTTTCGGAAAGAGGCTCTGCCGAGACCGAGGGCCATGAGATGTTCCGTGTCTGGGAAAGCATGGATCCCCAGTGCTGTTGTGCCTGTAGATAGGGCGCCAAGGGAAGGGGAAGAGCAGCAAGAGCTTTCAGGGCTGGGCCCTTCCCTGTGGGAGAAGGAGCCGGACGTTTGCCTTTTCGGAAAGAGGCTCTGCCGAGGCCGAGGGCCATGAGATGTTCCGTGTCTGGGAAAGCCCGGATGCCCAGTGCTGTTGTGCTGTAGGTAGGGCGCCTTGGGAAGGGGAAGAGCAGCAAGAGCTTTCAGGGCTGGGCCCTTCCCTGTGGGAGAAGGAGCCGGACGTTTGCCTTTTCGGAAAGAGGCTCTGCCGAGGCCGAGGGCCATGAGATGTTCCGTCTCTGGGAAAGCCCGCATCCCCAGTGCTGTTGTGCCTGTAGGTAGGGCACCAAGGGAAGGGGAAGAGCAGCAAGAGCTTTCAGGGCTGGGCCCTTCCCTGTGGGAGAAGGAGCCGGACGTTTGCCTTTTCGGAAAGAGGCTCTGCCGAGGCCGAGGGCCATGAGATGTTCCGTGTCTGGGAAAGCCCGGATGCCCAGTGCTGTTGTGCCTGTAGGTAGGGCGCCTTGGGAAGGGGAAGAGCAGCAAGAGCTTTCAGGGCTGGGCCCTTCCCTGTGGGAGAAGGAGCCGGACGTTTGCCTTTTCGGAAAGAGGCTCTGCCGAGGCCGAGGGCCATGAGATGTTCCGTCTCTGGGAAAGCCCGGATGGCCAGTGCTGTTGTGCCTGTAGATAGGGCGCCAAGGGAAGGGGAAGAGCCGCAAGAGCTTTCAGGGCTGGGCCCTTCCCTGTGGGAGAAGGAGCCGGACGTTTGCCTTTTCGGAAAGAGGCTCTGCCGAGGCCGAGGGCCATGAGATGTTCCGTGTCTGGGAAAGCCCGGATGCCCAGTGCTGTTGTGCCTGTAGATAGGGCGCCAAGGGAAGGGGAAGAGCAGCAAGAGCTTTCAGGGCTGGGCCCTTCCCTGTGGGAGAAGGAGCCGGACGTTTGCCTTTTCGGAAAGAGGCTCTGCCGAGGCCGAGGGCCATGAGATGTTCCGTGTCTGGGAAAGCCCGGATGCCCAGTGCTGTTGTGCCTGTAGATAGGGCGCCAAGGGAAGGGGAAGAGCAGCAAGAGCTTTCAGGGCTGGGCCCTTCCCTGTGGGAGAAGGAGCCGGACGTTTGCCTTTTCGGAAAGAGGCTCTGCCGAGGACGAGGGCCATGAGATGTTCCGTGTCTGGGAAAGGCCGGATGCCCAGTGCTGTTGTGCCTGTAGGTAGGGCGCCAAGGGAAGGGGAAGAGCAGCAAGAGCTTTCAGGGCTGGGCCCTTCCCTGTGGGAGAAGGAGCCGGACGTTTGCCTTTTCGGAAAGAGGCTCTGCCGAGGCCGAGGGCCATGAGATGTTCCGTGTCTGGGAAAGCCCGGATGCCCAGTGCTGTTGTGCCTGTAGGTAGGGCGGCAAGGGAAGGGGAAGAGCAGCAAGAGCTTTCAGGGCTGGGCCCTTCCCTGTGGGAGAAGGAGCCGGACGTTTGCCTTTTCGGAAAGAGGCTCTGCCGAGGCCGAGGGCCATGAGATGTTCCGTCTCTGGGAAAGCCCGGATGCCCAGTGCTGTTGTGCTGTAGGTAGGGCGCCTTGGGAAGGGGAAGAGCAGCAAGAGCTTTCAGGGCTGGGCCCTTCCCTGTGGGAGAAGGAGCCGGACGTTTGCCTTTTCGGAAAGAGGCTCTGCCGAGGCCGAGGGCCATGAGATGTTCCGTCTCTGGGAAAGCCCGGATGCCCAGTGCTGTTGTGCCTGTAGGTAGGGCGCCTTGGGAAGGGGAAGAGCAGCAAGAGCTTTCAGGGCTGGGCCCTTCCCTGTGGGAGAAGGAGCTGGACGTTTGCCTTTTCGGAAAGAGGCTCTGCCGAGACCGAGGGCCATGAGATGTTCCGTGTCTGGGAAAGCCCGGATGCCCAGTGCTGTTGTGCCTGTAGGTAGGGCGCCAAGGGAAGGGGAAGAGCAGCAAGAGCTTTCAGGGCTGGGCCCTTCCCTGTGGGAGAAGGAGCCGGACGTTTGCCTTTTCAGAAAGAGGCTCTGCCGAGGCCGAGGGCCATGAGATGTTCCGTGTCTGGGAAAGCCCGCATCCCCAGTGCTGTTGTGCCTGTAGGTAGGGCGCCTTGGGAAGGGGAAGAGCAGCAAGAGCTTTCAGGGCTGGGCCCTTCCCTGTGGGAGAAGGAGCCGGACGTTTGCCTTTTCGGAAAGAGGCTCTGCCGAGGCCGAGGGCCATGAGATGTTCCGTGTCTGGGAAAGCCCGGATGCCCAGTGCTGTTGTGCCTGTAGGTAGGGCGGCAAGGGAAGGGGAAGAGCAGCAAGAGCTTTCAGGGCTGGGCCCTTCCCTGTGGGAGAAGGAGCCGGACGTTTGCCTTTTCGGAAAGAGGCTCTGCCGAGGCCGAGGGCCATGAGATGTTCCGTCTCTGGGAAAGCCCGGATGCCCAGTGCTGTTGTGCCTGTAGGTAGGGCGCCAAGGGAAGGGGAAGAGCAGCAAGAGCTTTCAGGGCTGGGCCCTTCCCTGTGGGAGAAGGAGCCGGACGTTTGCCTTTTCGGAAAGAGGCTCTGCCGAGACCGAGGGCCATGAGATGTTCCGTGTCTGGGAAAGCATGGATCCCCAGTGCTGTTGTGCCTGTAGATAGGGCGCCAAGGGAAGGGGAAGAGCAGCAAGAGCTTTCAGGGCTGGGCCCTTCCCTGTGGGAGAAGGAGCCGGACGTTTGCCTTTTCGGAAAGAGGCTCTGCCGAGGCCGAGGGCCATGAGATGTTCCGTCTCTGGGAAAGCCCGCATCCCCAGTGCTGTTGTGCCTGTAGGTAGGGCGCCTTGGGAAGGGGAAGAGCAGCAAGAGCTTTCAGGGCTGGGCCCTTCCCTGTGGGAGAAGGAGCCGGACGTTTGCCTTTTCGGAAAGAGGCTCTGCCGAGGCCGAGGGCCATGAGATGTTCCGTGTCTGGGAAAGCCCGCATCCCCAGTGCTGTTGTGCCTGTAGGTAGGGCACCAAGGGAAGGGGAAGAGCAGCAAGAGCTTTCAGGGCTGGGCCCTTCCCTGTGGGAGAAGGAGCCGGACGTTTGCCTTTTCGGAAAGAGGCTCTGCCGAGGCCGAGGGCCATGAGATGTTCCGTGTCTGGGAAAGCCCGCATCCCCAGTGCTGTTGTGCCTGTAGGTAGGGCGCCTTGGGAAGGGGAAGAGCAGCAAGAGCTTTCAGGGCTGGGCCCTTCCCTGTGGGAGAAGGAGCCGGACGTTTGCCTTTTCGGAAAGAGGCTCTGCCGAGGCCGAGGGCCATGAGATGTTCCGTGTCTGGGAAAGCCCGCATCCCCAGTGCTGTTGTGCCTGTAGGTAGGGCGCCTTGGGAAGGGGAAGAGCAGCAAGAGCTTTCAGGGCTGGGCCCTTCCCTGTGGGAGAAGGAGCCGGACGTTTGCCTTTTCGGAAAGAGGCTCTGCCGAGGCCGAGGGCCATGAGATGTTCCGTGTCTGGGAAAGCCCGGATGCCCAGTGCTGTTGTGCCTGTAGGTAGGGCGGCAAGGGAAGGGGAAGAGCAGCAAGAGCTTTCAGGGCTGGGCCCTTCCCTGTGGGAGAAGGAGCCGGACGTTTGCCTTTTCGGAAAGAGGCTCTGCCGAGGCCGAGGGCCATGAGATGTTCCGTCTCTGGGAAAGCCCGGATGCCCAGTGCTGTTGTGCCTGTAGGTAGGGCCCCAAGGGAAGGGGAAGAGCAGCAAGAGCTTTCAGGGCTGGGCCCTTCCCTGTGGGAGAAGGAGCCGGACGTTTGCCTTTTCGGAAAGAGGCTCTGCCGAGACCGAGGGCCATGAGATGTTCCGTGTCTGGGAAAGCATGGATCCCCAGTGCTGTTGTGCCTGTAGATAGGGCGCCAAGGGAAGGGGAAGAGCAGCAAGAGCTTTCAGGGCTGGGCCCTTCCCTGTGGGAGAAGGAGCCGGACGTTTGCCTTTTCGGAAAGAGGCTCTGCCGAGGCCGAGGGCCATGAGATGTTCCGTCTCTGGGAAAGCCCGCATCCCCAGTGCTGTTGTGCCTGTAGGTAGGGCGCCAAGGGAAGGGGAAGAGCAGCAAGAGCTTTCAGGGCTGGGCCCTTCCCTGTGGGAGAAGGAGCCGGACGTTTGCCTTTTCGGAAAGAGGCTCTGCCGAGGCCGAGGGCCATGAGATGTTCCGTCTCTGGGAAAGCCCGCATCCCCAGTGCTGTTGTGCCTGTAGGTAGGGCCCCAAGGGAAGGGGAAGAGCAGCAAGAGCTTTCAGGGCTGGGCCCTTCCCTGTGGGAGAAGGAGCCGGACGTTTGCCTTTTCGGAAAGAGGCTCTGCCGAGGCCGAGGGCCATGAGATGTTCCGTGTCTGGGAAAGCCCGCATCCCCAGTGCTGTTGTGCCTGTAGGTAGGGCGCCAAGGGAAGGGGAAGAGCAGCAAGAGCTTTCAGGGCTGGGCCCTTCCCTGTGGGAGAAGGAGCCGGACGTTTGCCTTTTCGGAAAGAGGCTCTGCCGAGGCCGAGGGCCATGAGATGTTCCGTCTCTGGGAAAGTCCGGATGGCCAGTGCTGTTGTGCCTGTAGATAGGGCGCCAAGGGAAGGGGAAGAGCCGCAAGAGCTTTCAGGGCTGGGCCCTTCCCTGTGGGAGAAGGAGCCGGACGTTTGCCTTTTCGGAAAGAGGCTCTGCCGAGGCCGAGGGCCATGAGATGTTCCGTGTCTGGGAAAGCCCGGATGCCCAGTGCTGTTGTGCCTGTAGATAGGGCGCCTTGGGAAGGGGAAGAGCAGCAAGAGCTTTCAGGGCTGGGCCCTTCCCTGTGGGAGAAGGAGCCGGACGTTTGCCTTTTCGGAAAGAGTCTCTGCCGAGGCCGAGGGCCATGAGATGTTCCGTGTCTGGGAAAGGCCGGATGCCCAGTGCTGTTGTGCCTGTAGGTAGGGCGGCAAGGGAAGGGGAAGAGCAGCAAGAGCTTTCAGGGCTGGGCCCTTCCCTGTGGGAGAAGGAGCCGGACGTTTGCCTTTTCGGAAAGAGGCTCTGCCGAGGCCGAGGGCCATGAGATGTTCCGTGTCTGGGAAAGCCCGGATGCCCAGTGCTGTTGTGCCTGTAGGTAGGGCGCCTTGGGAAGGGGAAGAGCAGCAAGAGCTTTCAGGGCTGGGCCCTTCCCTGTGGGAGAAGGAGCCGGACGTTTGCCTTTTCGGAAAGAGGCTCTGCCGAGGCCGAGGGCCATGAGATGTTCCGTGTCTGGGAAAGCCCGGATGCCCAGTGCTGTTGTGCCTGTAGATAGGGCGCCAAGGGAAGGGGAAGAGCAGCAAGAGCTTTCAGGGCTGGGCCCTTCCCTGTGGGAGAAGGAGCTGGACGTTTGCCTTTTCGGAAAGAGGCTCTTCCGAGGCCGAGGGCCATGAGATGTTCCGTGTCTGGGAAAGCCCGGATGCCCAGTGCTGTTGTGCCTGTAGATAGGGCGCCAAGGGAAGGGGAAGAGCAGCAAGAGCTTTCAGGGCTGGGCCCTTCCCTGTGGGAGAAGGAGCCGGACGTTTGCCTTTTCGGAAAGAGGCTCTGCCGAGGCCGAGGGCCATGAGATGTTCCGTCTCTGGGAAAGCCCGGATGCCCAGTGCTGTTGTGCCTGTAGATAGGGCGCCTTGGGAAGGGGAAGAGCAGCAAGAGCTTTCAGGGCTGGGCCCTTCCCTGTGGGAGAAGGAGCCGGACGTTTGCCTTTTCGGAAAGAGGCTCTGCCGAGGCCGAGGGCCATGAGATGTTCCGTGTCTGGGAAAGCATGGATCCCCAGTGCTGTTGTGCCTGTAGATAGGGCGCCTTGGGAAGGGGAAGAGCAGCAAGAGCTTTCAGGGCTGGGCCCTTCCCTGTGGGAGAAGGAGCCGGACGTTTGCCTTTTCGGAAAGAGGCTCTGCCGAGGCCGAGGGCCATGAGATGTTCCGTCTCTGGGAAAGCCCGGATGCCCAGTGCTGTTGTGCCTGTAGGTAGGGCGCCAAGGGAAGGGGAAGAGCAGCAAGAGCTTTCAGGGCTGGGCCCTTCCCTGTGGGAGAAGGAGCCGGACGTTTGCCTTTTCGGAAAGAGGCTCTGCCGAGGCTGAGGGCCATGAGATGTTCCGTGTCTGGGAAAGCCCGGATGCCCAGTGCTGTTGTGCTGTAGGTAGGGCGCCTTGGGAAGGGGAAGAGCAGCAAGAGCTTTCAGGGCTGGGCCCTTCCCTGTGGGAGAAGGAGCCGGACGTTTGCCTTTTCGGAAAGAGGCTCTGCCGAGGCCGAGGGCCATGAGATGTTCCGTGTCTGGGAAAGGCCGGATGCCCAGTGCTGTTGTGCCTGTAGGTAGGGCGCCTTGGGAAGGGGAAGAGCAGCAAGAGCTTTCAGGGCTGGGCCCTTCCCTGTGGGAGAAGGAGCTGGACGTTTGCCTTTTCGGAAAGAGGCTCTGCCGAGGCCGAGGGCCATGAGATGTTCCGTCTCTGGGAAAGCCCGGATGCCCAGTGCTGTTGTGCCTGTAGGTAGGGCGCCAAGGGAAGGGGAAGAGCAGCAAGAGCTTTCAGGGCTGGGCCCTTCCCTGTGGGAGAAGGAGCCGGACGTTTGCCTTTTCGGAAAGAGGCTCTGCCGAGGCCGAGGGCCATGAGATGTTCCGTGTCTGGGAAAGCCCGCATCCCCAGTGCTGTTGTGCCTGTAGGTAGGGCGCCTTGGGAAGGGGAAGAGCAGCAAGAGCTTTCAGGGCTGGGCCCTTCCCTGTGGGAGAAGGAGCCGGACGTTTGCCTTTTCGGAAAGAGGCTCTGCCGAGGCCGAGGGCCATGAGATGTTCCTTGTCTGGGAAAGCCCGGATGCCCAGTGCTGTTGTGCCTGTAGATAGGGCGCCTTGGGAAGGGGAAGAGCAGCAAGAGCTTTCAGGGCTGGGCCCTTCCCTGTGGGAGAAGGAGCCGGACGTTTGCCTTTTCGGAAAGAGGCTCTGCCGAGGCCGAGGGCCATGAGATGTTCCGTGTCTGGGAAAGGCCGGATGCCCAGTGCTGTTGTGCCTGTAGATAGGGCCCCAAGGGAAGGGGAAGAGCAGCAAGAGCTTTCAGGGCTGGGCCCTTCCCTGTGGGAGAAGGAGCCGGACGTTTGCCTTTTCGGAAAGAGGCTCTGCCGAGACCGAGGGCCATGAGATGTTCCGTGTCTGGGAAAGCATGGATCCCCAGTGCTGTTGTGCCTGTAGATAGGGCGCCAAGGGAAGGGGAAGAGCAGCAAGAGCTTTCAGGGCTGGGCCCTTCCCTGTGGGAGAAGGAGCCGGACGTTTGCCTTTTCGGAAAGAGGCTCTGCCGAGGCCGAGGGCCATGAGATGTTCCGTGTCTGGGAAAGCCCGGATGCCCAGTGCTGTTGTGCTGTAGGTAGGGCGCCTTGGGAAGGGGAAGAGCAGCAAGAGCTTTCAGGGCTGGGCCCTTCCCTGTGGGAGAAGGAGCCGGACGTTTGCCTTTTCGGAAAGAGGCTCTGCCGAGGCCGAGGGCCATGAGATGTTCCGTCTCTGGGAAAGCCCGCATCCCCAGTGCTGTTGTGCCTGTAGGTAGGGCACCAAGGGAAGGGGAAGAGCAGCAAGAGCTTTCAGGGCTGGGCCCTTCCCTGTGGGAGAAGGAGCCGGACGTTTGCCTTTTCGGAAAGAGGCTCTGCCGAGGCCGAGGGCCATGAGATGTTCCGTGTCTGGGAAAGCCCGGATGCCCAGTGCTGTTGTGCCTGTAGGTAGGGCGCCTTGGGAAGGGGAAGAGCAGCAAGAGCTTTCAGGGCTGGGCCCTTCCCTGTGGGAGAAGGAGCCGGACGTTTGCCTTTTCGGAAAGAGGCTCTGCCGAGGCCGAGGGCCATGAGATGTTCCGTCTCTGGGAAAGCCCGGATGGCCAGTGCTGTTGTGCCTGTAGATAGGGCGCCAAGGGAAGGGGAAGAGCCGCAAGAGCTTTCAGGGCTGGGCCCTTCCCTGTGGGAGAAGGAGCCGGACGTTTGCCTTTTCGGAAAGAGGCTCTGCCGAGGCCGAGGGCCATGAGATGTTCCGTGTCTGGGAAAGCCCGGATGCCCAGTGCTGTTGTGCCTGTAGATAGGGCGCCAAGGGAAGGGGAAGAGCAGCAAGAGCTTTCAGGGCTGGGCCCTTCCCTGTGGGAGAAGGAGCCGGACGTTTGCCTTTTCGGAAAGAGGCTCTGCCGAGGCCGAGGGCCATGAGATGTTCCGTGTCTGGGAAAGCCCGGATGCCCAGTGCTGTTGTGCCTGTAGATAGGGCGCCAAGGGAAGGGGAAGAGCAGCAAGAGCTTTCAGGGCTGGGCCCTTCCCTGTGGGAGAAGGAGCCGGACGTTTGCCTTTTCGGAAAGAGGCTCTGCCGAGGACGAGGGCCATGAGATGTTCCGTGTCTGGGAAAGGCCGGATGCCCAGTGCTGTTGTGCCTGTAGGTAGGGCGCCAAGGGAAGGGGAAGAGCAGCAAGAGCTTTCAGGGCTGGGCCCTTCCCTGTGGGAGAAGGAGCCGGACGTTTGCCTTTTCGGAAAGAGGCTCTGCCGAGGCCGAGGGCCATGAGATGTTCCGTGTCTGGGAAAGCCCGGATGCCCAGTGCTGTTGTGCCTGTAGGTAGGGCGGCAAGGGAAGGGGAAGAGCAGCAAGAGCTTTCAGGGCTGGGCCCTTCCCTGTGGGAGAAGGAGCCGGACGTTTGCCTTTTCGGAAAGAGGCTCTGCCGAGGCCGAGGGCCATGAGATGTTCCGTCTCTGGGAAAGCCCGGATGCCCAGTGCTGTTGTGCTGTAGGTAGGGCGCCTTGGGAAGGGGAAGAGCAGCAAGAGCTTTCAGGGCTGGGCCCTTCCCTGTGGGAGAAGGAGCCGGACGTTTGCCTTTTCGGAAAGAGGCTCTGCCGAGGCCGAGGGCCATGAGATGTTCCGTCTCTGGGAAAGCCCGGATGCCCAGTGCTGTTGTGCCTGTAGGTAGGGCGCCTTGGGAAGGGGAAGAGCAGCAAGAGCTTTCAGGGCTGGGCCCTTCCCTGTGGGAGAAGGAGCCGGACGTTTGCCTTTTCGGAAAGAGGCTCTGCCGAGGCCGAGGGCCATGAGATGTTCCGTCTCTGGGAAAGCCCGCATCCCCAGTGCTGTTGTGCCTGTAGGTAGGGCACCAAGGGAAGGGGAAGAGCAGCAAGAGCTTTCAGGGCTGGGCCCTTCCCTGTGGGAGAAGGAGCCGGACGTTTGCCTTTTCGGAAAGAGGCTCTGCCGAGGCCGAGGGCCATGAGATGTTCCGTGTCTGGGAAAGCCCGCATCCCCAGTGCTGTTGTGCCTGTAGGTAGGGCGCCAAGGGAAGGGGAAGAGCAGCAAGAGCTTTCAGGGCTGGGCCCTTCCCTGTGGGAGAAGGAGCCGGACGTTTGCCTTTTCGGAAAGAGGCTCTGCCGAGGCCGAGGGCCATGAGATGTTCCGTGTCTGGGAAAGCCCGCATCCCCAGTGCTGTTGTGCCTGTAGGTAGGGCGCCTTGGGAAGGGGAAGAGCAGCAAGAGCTTTCAGGGCTGGGCCCTTCCCTGTGGGAGAAGGAGCCGGACGTTTGCCTTTTCGGAAAGAGGCTCTGCCGAGGCCGAGGGCCATGAGATGTTCCGTGTCTGGGAAAGCCCGGATGCCCAGTGCTGTTGTGCCTGTAGGTAGGGCGGCAAGGGAAGGGGAAGAGCAGCAAGAGCTTTCAGGGCTGGGCCCTTCCCTGTGGGAGAAGGAGCCGGACGTTTGCCTTTTCGGAAAGAGGCTCTGCCGAGGCCGAGGGCCATGAGATGTTCCTTGTCTGGGAAAGCCCGGATGCCCAGTGCTGTTGTGCCTGTAGGTAGGGCCCCAAGGGAAGGGGAAGAGCAGCAAGAGCTTTCAGGGCTGGGCCCTTCCCTGTGGGAGAAGGAGCCGGACGTTTGCCTTTTCGGAAAGAGGCTCTGCCGAGACCGAGGGCCATGAGATGTTCCGTGTCTGGGAAAGCATGGATCCCCAGTGCTGTTGTGCCTGTAGATAGGGCGCCAAGGGAAGGGGAAGAGCAGCAAGAGCTTTCAGGGCTGGGCCCTTCCCTGTGGGAGAAGGAGCCGGACGTTTGCCTTTTCGGAAAGAGGCTCTGCCGAGGCCGAGGGCCATGAGATGTTCCGTGTCTGGGAAAGCCCGCATCCCCAGTGCTGTTGTGCCTGTAGGTAGGGCGCCAAGGGAAGGGGAAGAGCAGCAAGAGCTTTCAGGGCTGGGCCCTTCCCTGTGGGAGAAGGAGCCGGACGTTTGCCTTTTCGGAAAGAGGCTCTGCCGAGGCCGAGGGCCATGAGATGTTCCGTCTCTGGGAAAGTCCGGATGGCCAGTGCTGTTGTGCCTGTAGATAGGGCGCCAAGGGAAGGGGAAGAGCCGCAAGAGCTTTCAGGGCTGGGCCCTTCCCTGTGGGAGAAGGAGCCGGACGTTTGCCTTTTCGGAAAGAGGCTCTGCCGAGGCCGAGGGCCATGAGATGTTCCGTGTCTGGGAAAGCCCGGATGCCCAGTGCTGTTGTGCCTGTAGATAGGGCGCCTTGGGAAGGGGAAGAGCAGCAAGAGCTTTCAGGGCTGGGCCCTTCCCTGTGGGAGAAGGAGCCGGACGTTTGCCTTTTCGGAAAGAGTCTCTGCCGAGGCCGAGGGCCATGAGATGTTCCGTGTCTGGGAAAGGCCGGATGCCCAGTGCTGTTGTGCCTGTAGGTAGGGCGGCAAGGGAAGGGGAAGAGCAGCAAGAGCTTTCAGGGCTGGGCCCTTCCCTGTGGGAGAAGGAGCCGGACGTTTGCCTTTTCGGAAAGAGGCTCTGCCGAGGCCGAGGGCCATGAGATGTTCCGTGTCTGGGAAAGCCCGGATGCCCAGTGCTGTTGTGCCTGTAGGTAGGGCGCCTTGGGAAGGGGAAGAGCAGCAAGAGCTTTCAGGGCTGGGCCCTTCCCTGTGGGAGAAGGAGCCGGACGTTTGCCTTTTCGGAAAGAGGCTCTGCCGAGGCCGAGGGCCATGAGATGTTCCGTCTCTGGGAAAGCCCGCATCCCCAGTGCTGTTGTGCCTGTAGGTAGGGCGCCAAGGAAAGGGGAAGAGCATCAAGAGCTTTCAGGGCTGGGCCCTTCCCTGTGGGAGAAGGAGCTGGACGTTTGCCTTTTCGGAAAGAGGCTCTGCCGAGGCCGAGGGCCATGAGATGTTCCGTGTCTGGGAAAGCATGGATCCCCAGTGCTGTTGTGCCTGTAGGTAGGGCGCCAAGGGAAGGGGAAGAGCAGCAAGGACTTTCAGGGCTGGGCCCTTCCCTGTGGGAGAAGGAGCCGGACGTTTGCCTTTTCGGAAAGAGGCTCTGCCGAGGCCGAGGGCCATGAGATGTTCCGTGTCTGGGAAAGCCCGGATGCCCAGTGCTGTTGTGCCTGTAGGTAGGGCGCCAAGGGAAGGGGAAGAGCAGCAAGAGCTTTCAGGGCTGGGCCCTTCCCTGTGGGAGAAGGAGCCGGACGTTTGCCTTTTCGGAAAGAGGCTCTGCCGAGGCCGAGGGCCATGAGATGTTCCGTCTCTGGGAAAGCCCGCATCCCCAGTGCTGTTGTGCCTGTAGGTAGGGCGCCAAGGAAAGGGGAAGAGCATCAAGAGCTTTCAGGGCTGGGCCCTTCCCTGTGGGAGAAGGAGCTGGACGTTTGCCTTTTCGGAAAGAGGCTCTGGCGAGGCCGAGGGCCATGAGATGTTCCGTGTCTGGGAAAGCCCGGATGCCCAGTGCTGTTGTGCCTGTAGGTAGGGCGCCAAGGGAAGGGGAAGAGCAGCAAGGACTTTCAGGGCTGGGCCCTTCCCTGTGGGAGAAGGAGCCGGACGTTTGCCTTTTCGGAAAGAGGCTCTGCCGAGGCCGAGGGCCATGAGATGTTCCATGTCTGGGAAAGCCCGCATCCCCAGTGCTGTTGTGCCTGTAGGTAGGGCGCCTTGGGAAGGGGAAGAGCAGCAAGAGCTTTCAGGGCTGGGCCCTTCCCTGTGGGAGAAGGAGCTGGACGTTTGCCTTTTCGGAAAGAGGCTCTGCCGAGGCCGAGGGCCATGAGATGTTCCGTGTCTGGGAAAGCCCGGATGCCCAGTGCTGTTGTGCCTGTAGATAGGGCGCCAAGGGAAGGGGAAGAGCAGCAAGAGCTTTCAGGGCTGGGCCCTTCCCTGTGGGAGAAGGAGCCGGACGTTTGCCTTTTCGGAAAGAGGCTCTGCCGAGGCCGAGGGCCATGAGATGTTCCATGTCTGGGAAAGCCCGGATGCCCAGTGCTGTTGTGCCTGTAGATAGGGCGCCTTGGGAAGGGGAAGAGCAGCAAGAGCTTTCAGGGCTGGGCCCTTCCCTGTGGGCGAAGGAGCCGGATGTTTGCCTTTTCGGAAAGAGGCTCTGCCGAGGCCGAGGGCCATGAGATGTTCCGTCTCTGGGAGAGGCCGGATGCCCAGTGCTGTTGTGCCTGTAGGTAGGGCGCCTTGGGAAGGGGAAGAGCAGCAAGAGCTTTCAGGGCTGGGCCCTTCCCTGTGGGAGAAGGAGCCGGACGTTTGCCTTTTCGGAAAGAGGCTCTGCCGAGGCCGAGTGCCATGAGATGTTCCTTGTCTGGGAAAGCCCGGATGCCCAGTGCTGTTGTGCCTGTAGGTAGGGCGCCAAGGGAAGGGGAAGAGCAGCAAGAGCTTTCAGGGCTGGGCCCTTCCCTGTGGGAGAAGGAGCTGGACGTTTGCCTTTTCGGAAAGAGGCTCTGCCGAGGCCGAGGGCCATGAGATGTTCCGTGTCTGGGAAAGCCCGGATGCCCAGTGCTGTTGTGCCTGTAGGTAGGGCGCCTTGGGAAGGGGAAGAGCAGCAAGAGCTTTCAGGGCTGGGCCCTTCCCTGTGGGAGAAGGAGCCGGTCGTTTGACTTTTCGGAAAGAGGCTCTGCCGAGGCCGAGGGCCATGAGATGTTCCGTGTCTGGGAAAGCCCGGATGCCCAGTGCTGTTGTGCCTGTAGGTAGGGCGGCAAGGGAAGGGGAAGAGCAGCAAGAGCTTTCAGGGCTGGGCCCTTCCCTGTGGGAGAAGGAGCCGGACGTTTGCCTTTTCGGAAAGAGGCTCTGCCGAGGCCGAGGGCCATGAGATGTTCCGTGTCTGGGAAAGGCCGGATGCCCAGTGCTGTTGTGCCTGTAGGTAGGGCGCCAAGGGAAGGGGAAGAGCAGCAAGAGCTTTCAGGGCTGGGCCCTTCCCTGTGGGAGAAGGAGCCGGACGTTTGCCTTTTCGGAAAGAGGCTCTGCCGAGGCCGAGGGCCATGAGATGTTCCGTGTCTGCGAAAGGCCGGATGCCCAGTGCTGTTGTGCCTGTAGGTAGGGCACCTTGGGAAGGGGAAGAGCAGCAAGAGCTTTCAGGGCTGGGCCCTTCCCTGTGGGAGAAGGAGCCGGACGTTTGCCTTTTCGGAAAGAGGCTCTGCCGAGGCCGAGGGCCATGAGATGTTCCTTGTCTGGGAAAGCCCGGATGCCCAGTGCTGTTGTGCCTGTAGGTAGGGCGCCAAGGGAAGGGGAAGAGCAGCAAGAGCTTTCAGGGCTGGGCCCTTCCCTGTGGGAGAAGGAGCCGGACGTTTGCCTTTTCGGAAAGAGGCTCTGCCCAGGCCGAGGGCCATGAGATGTTCCGTGTCTGGGAAAGCCCGGATGCCCAGTGCTGTTGTGCTGTAGGTAGGGCGCCTTGGGAAGGGGAAGAGCAGCAAGAGCTTTCAGGGCTGGGCCCTTCCCTGTGGGAGAAGGAGCCGGACGTTTGCCTTTTCGGAAAGAGGCTCTGCCGAGGCCGAGTGCCATGAGATGTTCCTTGTCTGGGAAAGCCCGGATGCCCAGTGCTGTTGTGCCTGTAGGTAGGGCGCCTTGGGAAGGGGAAGAGCAGCAAGAGCTTTCAGGGCTGGGCCCTTCCCTGTGGGAGAAGGAGCCGGACGTTTGCCTTTTCGGAAAGAGGCTCTGCCGAGGCCGAGTGCCATGAGATGTTCCGTGTCTGGGAAAGCATGGATCCCCAGTGGTGTTGTGCCTGTAGATAGGGCACCAAGGGAAGGGGAAGAGCAGCAAGAGCTTTCAGGGCTGGGCATTTCCCTGTGGGAGAAGGAGCCGGACGTTTGCCTTTTCGGAAAGAGGCTCTGCCGAGGCCGAGGGCCATGAGATGTTCCGTCTCTGGGAAAGCCCGGATGCCCAGTGCTGTTGTGCCTGTAGATAGGGCGCCAAGGGAAGGGGAAGAGCAGCAAGAGCTTTCAGGGCTGGGCCCTTCCCTGTGGGAGAAGGAGCCGGACGTTTGCCTTTTCGGAAAGAGGCTCTGCCGAGACCGAGGGCCATGAGATGTTCCGTCTATGGGAAAGCATGGATCCCCAGTGCTGTTGTGCCGGTAGATAGGGCACCAAAGGAAGGGGAAGAGCAGCAAGAGCTTTCAGGGCTGGGCCCTTCCCTGTGGGAGAAGGAGCTGGACGTTTGCCTTTTCGGAAAGAGGCTCTGCCGAGGCCGAGGGCCATGAGATGTTCCGTCTCTGGGAAAGCCCGGATGCCCAGTGCTGTTGTGCCTGTAGGTAGGGCGCCAAGGGAAGGGGAAGAGCAGCAAGAGCTTTCAGGGCTGGGCCCTTCCCTGTGGGAGAAGGAGCCGGACGTTTGCCTTTTCGGAAAGAGGCTCTGCCGAGGTCGAGGGCCATGAGATGTTCCGTGTCTGGGAAAGGCCGGATGCCCAGTGCTGTTGTGCCTGTAGGTAGGGCGCCAAGGGAAGGGGAAGAGCAGCAAGAGCTTTCAGGGCTGGGCCCTTCCCTGTGGGAGAAGGAGCCGGACGTTTGCCTTTTCGGAAAGAGGCTCTGTTGAGGCCAAGGGCCATGAGATGTTCCGTGTCTGGAAAAGGCCGGATGCCCAGTGCTGTTGTTCCTGTAGGTAGGGCGCCTTGGGAAGGGGAAGAGCAGCAAGAGCTTTCAGGGCTGGGCCCTTCCCTGTGGGAGAAGGAGCCGGACGTTTGCCTTTTCGGAAAGAGGCTCTGCCGAGGCCGAGTGCCATGAGATGTTCCTTGTCTGGGAAAGCCCGGATGCCCAGTGCTGTTGTGCCTGTAGATAGGGTGCCAAGGGAAGGGGAAGAGCAGGAACAGCTTTCAGGGCTGGGCCCTTCCCTGTGGGAGAAGGAGCTGGACGTTTGCCTTTTCGGAAAGAGGCTCTGCCGAGGCCGAGGGCCATGAGATGTTCCGTGTCTGGGAAAGCCCGGATGCCCAGTGCTGTTGTGCCTGTAGGTAGGGCGCCTTGGGAAGGGGAAGAGCAGCAAGAGCTTTCAGGGCTGGGCCCTTCCCTGTGGGAGAAGGAGCCGGACGTTTGCCTTTTCGGAAAGAGGCTCTGCCGAGGCCGAGGGCCATGAGATGTTCCGTGTCTGGGAAAGCCCGGATGCCCAGTGCTGTTGTGCCTGTAGGTAGGGCGCCAAGGGAAGGGGAAGAGCAGCAAGAGCTTTCAGGGCTGGGCCCTTCCCTGTGGGAGAAGGAGCCGGACGTTTGCCTTTTCGGAAAGAGGCTCTGTTGAGGCCAAGGGCCATGAGATGTTCCGTGTCTGGAAAAGGCCGGATGCCCAGTGCTGTTGTTCCTGTAGGTAGGGCGCCTTGGGAAGGGGAAGAGCAGCAAGAGCTTTCAGGGCTGGGCCCTTCCCTGTGGGAGAAGGAGCCGGACGTTTGCCTTTTCGGAAAGAGGCTCTGCCGAGGCCGAGTGCCATGAGATGTTCCTTGTCTGGGAAAGCCCGGATGCCCAGTGCTGTTGTGCCTGTAGATAGGGTGCCAAGGGAAGGGGAAGAGCAGGAACAGCTTTCAGGGCTGGGCCCTTCCCTGTGGGAGAAGGAGCTGGACGTTTGCCTTTTCGGAAAGAGGCTCTGCCGAGGCCGAGGGCCATGAGATGTTCCGTGTCTGGGAAAGCCCGGATGCCCAGTGCTGTTGTGCCTGTAGGTAGGGCGCCTTGGGAAGGGGAAGAGCAGCAAGAGCTTTCAGGGCTGGGCCCTTCCCTGTGGGAGAAGGAGCCGGACGTTTGCCTTTTCGGAAAGAGGCTCTGCCGAGGCCGAGGGCCATGAGATGTTCCGTGTCTGGGAAAGCCCGGATGCCCAGTGCTGTTGTGCCTGTAGGTAGGGCGCCTTGGGAAGGGGAAGAGCAGCAAGAGCTTTCAGGGCTGGGCCCTTCCCTGTGGGAGAAGGAGCCGGACGTTTGCCTTTTCGGAAAGAGGCTCTGCCGAGGATGAGGGCCATGAGATGTTCCGTCTCTGGGAAAGCCCGTATGCCCAGTGCTGTTGTGCCTGTAGGTAGGGCGCCTTGGGAAGGGGAAGAGCAGCAAGAGCTTTCAGGGCTGGGCCCTTCCCTGTGGGAGAAGGAGCCGGACGTTTGCCTTTTCGGAAAGAGGCTCTGCCGAGGCCGAGGGCCATGAGATGTTCCGTGTCTGGGAAAGGCCGGATGCCCAGTGCTGTTGAGCCTGTAGGTAGGGCGCCTTGGGAAGGGGAAGAGCAGCAAGAGCTTTCAGGGCTGGGCCCTTCCCTGTGGGAGAAGGAGCCGGACGTTTGCCTTTTCGGAAAGAGGCTCTGCCGAGGCCGAGGGCCATGAGATGTTCCGTCTCTGGGAAAGCCCGGATGCCCAGTGCTGTTGTGCCTGTAGGTAGGGAGCCAAGGGAAGGGGAAGAGCAGCAAGAGCTTTCAGGGCTGGGCCCTTCCCTGTGGGAGAAGGAGCCGGACGTTTGCCTTTTCGGAAAGAGGCTCTGCCGAGGATGAGGGCCATGAGATGTTCCGTGTCTGGGAAAGCCCGGATGCCCAGTGCTGTTGTGCCTGTAGGTAGGGCACCAAGGGAAGGGGAAGAGCAGCAAGAGCTTTCAGGGCTGGGCATTTCCCTGTGGGAGAAGGAGCCGGACGTTTGCCTTTTCGGAAAGAGGCTCTGCCGAGGCCGAGGGCCATGAGATGTTCCGTGTCTGGGAAAGCCCGGATGCCCAGTGCTGTTGTGCCTGTAGATAGGGCGCCTTGGGAAGGGGAAGAGCAGCAAGAGCTTTCAGGGCTGGGCCCTTCCCTGTGGGAGAAGGAGCCGGACGTTTGCCTTTTCGGAAAGAGGCTCTGCCGAGGCCGAGGGCCATGAGATGTTCCGTGTCTGGGAAAGGCCGGATGCCCAGTGCTGTTGTGCCTGTAGGTAGGGCGCCAAGGGAAGGGGAAGAGCAGCAAGAGCTTTCAGGGCTGGGCCCTTCCCTGTGGGAGAAGGAGCCGGACGTTTGCCTTTTCGGAAAGAGGCTCTGCCGAGGCCGAGGGCCATGAGATGTTCCGTCTCTGGGAAAGCCCGGATGCCCAGTGCTGTTGTGCCTGTAGGTAGGGCGGCAAGGGAAGGGGAAGAGAAGCAAGAGCTTTCAGGGCTGGGCCCTTCCCTGTGGGAGAAGGAGCCGGACGTTTGCCTTTTCGGAAAGAGGCTCTGTCGAGGCCGAGGGCCATGAGATGTTCCGTGTCTGGAAAAGGCCGGATGCCCAGTGCTGTTGTGCCTGTAGGTAGGGCGCCTTGGGAAGGGGAAGAGCAGCAAGAGCTTTCAGGGCTGGGCCCTTCCCTGTGGGAGAAGGAGCCGGACGTTTGCCTTTTCGGAAAGAGGCTCTGCCGAGGCCGAGGGCCATGAGATGTTCCGTGTCTGGGAAAGCCCGGATGCCCAGTGCTGTTGTGCTGTAGGTAGGGCACCTTGGGAAGGGGAAGAGCAGCAAGAGCTTTCAGGGCTGGGCCCTTCCCTGTGGGAGAAGGAGCCGGACGTTTGCCTTTTCGGAAAGAGGGCCTGCCGAGGCCGAGGGCCATGAGATGTTCCGTGTCTGGGAAAGGCCGGATGCCCAGTGCTGTTGTGCCTGTAGGTAGGGCGCCTTGGGAAGGGGAAGAGCAGCAAGAGCTTTCAGGGCTGGGCCCTTCCCTGTGGGAGAAGGAGCTGGACGTTTGCCTTTTCGGAAAGAGGCTCTGCCGAGGCCGAGGGCCATGAGATGTTCCGTGTCTGGGAAAGGCCGGATGCCCAGTGCTGTTGTGCCTGTAGGTAGGGCGGCAAGGGAAGGGGAAGAGCAGCAAGAGCTTTCAGGGCTGGGCCCTTCCCTGTGGGAGAAGGAGCCGGACGTTTGCCTTTTCGGAAAGAGGCTCTGCCGAGGCCGAGGGCCATGAGATGTTCCGTCTCTGGGAAAGAACGGATCCCCAGTGCTGTTGTGCCTGTAGGTAGGGCGCCTTGGGAAGGGGAAGAGCAGCAAGAGCTTTCAGGGCTGGGCCCTTCCCTGTGGGAGAAGGAGCCGGACGTTTGCCTTTTCGGAAAGAGGCTCTGGCGAGGCCGAGGGCCATGAGATGTTCCGTCTCTGGGAAAGCCCGGATGCCCAGTGCTGTTGTGCCTGTAGGTAAGGCAGCAAGGGAAGGGGAAGAGCAGCAAGAGCTTTCAGGGCTGGGCCCTTCCCTGTGGGAGAAGGAGCCGGACGTTTGCCTTTTCGGAAAGAGGCTCTGCCGAGACCGAGGGCCATGAGATGTTCCATCTATGGGAAAGCATGGATGCCCAGTGCTGTTGTGCCGGTAAATAGGGCACCAAGGGAAGGGGAAGAGCAGCAAGAGCTTTCAGGGCTGGGCCCTTCCCTGTGGGAGAAGGAGCCGGACGTTTGCCTTTTCGGAAAGAGGCTCTGCTGAGGCCGAGGGCCATGAGATGTTCCTTGTCTGGGAAAGCCCGGATGCCCAGTGCTGTTGTGCCTGTAGGTAGGGCGCCAAGGGAAGGGGAAGAGCAGCAAGAGCTTTCAGGGCTGGGCCCTTCCCTGTGGGCGAAGGAGCCGGACGTTTGCCTTTTCGGAAAGAGGCTCTGCCGAGACCGAGGGCCATGAGATGTTCCGTCTCTGGGAAAGCATGGTTCCCCAGTGCTGTTGTGCCGGTAGATAGGGCACCAAGGGAAGGGGAAGAGCAGCAAGAGCTTTCAGGGCTGGGCCCTTCCCTGTGGGAGAAGGAGCCGGACGTTTGCCTTTTCGGAAAGAGGCTCTGCCGAGACCGAGGGCCATGAGATGTTCCGTCTATGGGAAAGCATGGTTCCCCAGTGCTGTTGTGCCGGTAGATAGGGCGCCAAGGGAAGGGGAAGAGCAGCAAGAGCTTTCAGGGCTGGGCCCTTCCCTGTGGGAGAAGGAGACGGACGTTTGCCTTTTCGGAAAGAGGCTCTGCCGAGGCCGAGGGCCATGAGATGTTCCATGTCTGGGAAAGCCCGGATCCCCAGTGCTGTTGTGCCTGTAGGTAGGGCGCCAAGGGAAGGGGAAGAGCAGCAAGAGCTTTCAGGGCTGGGCCCTTCCCTGTGGGAGAAGGAGCCGGACGTTTGCCTTTTCGGAAAGAGGCTCTGCCGAGACCGAGGGCCATGAGATGTTCCGTGTCTGGGAAAGCCCGGATGCCCAGTGCTGTTGTGCCTGTAGGTAGGGCGCCAAGGGAAGGGGAAGAGCAGCAAGAGCTTTCAGGGCTGGGCCCTTCCCTGTGGGAGAAGGAGCTGGACGTTTGCCTTTTCGGAAAGAGGCTCTGCCGAGGCCGAGGGCCATGAGATGTTCCGTGTCTGGGAAAGCCCGGATGCCCAGTGCTGTTGTGCCTGTAGATAGGGCGCCAAGGGAAGGGGAAGAGCAGCAAGAGCTTTCAGGGCTGGGCCCTTCCCTGTGGGAGAAGGAGCCGGACGTTTGCCTTTTCGGAAAGAGGCTCTGCCGAGGCCGAGGGCCATGAGATGTTCCGTGTCTGGGAAAGCCCGGATGCCCAGTGCTGTTGTGCCTGTAGGTAGGGCGCCTTTGGAAGGGGAAGAGCAGCAAGAGCTTTCAGGGCTGGGCCCTTCCCTGTGGGAGAAGGAGCCGGACGTTTGCCTTTTCGGAAAGAGGCTCTGCCGAGACCGAGGGCCATGAGATGTTCCGTCTATGGGAAAGCATGGTTCCCCAGTGCTGTTGTGCCGGTAGATAGGGCACCAAGGGAAGGGGAAGAGCAGCAAGAGCTTTCAGGGCTGGGCCCTTCCCTGTGGGAGAAGGAGCCGGACGTTTGCCTTTTCAGAAAGAGGCTCTTCCGAGGCCGAGGGCCATGAGATGTTCCATGTCTGGGAAAGCCCGGATCCCCAGTGCTGTTGTGCCTGTAGGTAGGGCGCCTTGGGAAGGGGAAGAGCCGCAAGAGCTTTCAGGGCTGGGCCCTTCCCTGTGGGAGAAGGAGCCGGACGTTTGCCTTTTCGGAAAGAGGCTCTGCCGAGGCCGAGGGCCATGAGATGTTCCATGTCTGGGAAAGCCCGGATCCCCAGTGCTGTTGTGCCTGTAGGTAGGGCGCCAAGGGAAGGGGAAGAGCAGCAAGAGCTTTCAGGGCTGGGCCCTTCCCTGTGGGAGAAGGAGGCGGACGTTTGCCTTTTCGGAAAGAGGCTCTGCCGAGACCGAGGGCCATGAGATGTTCCGTCTCTGGGAAAGGCCGGATGCCCAGTGCTGTTGTGCCTGTAGGTAGGGCGCCTTGGGAAGGGGAAGAGCAGCAAGAGCTTTCAGGGCTGGGCCCTTCCCTGTGGGAGAAGGAGCCGGACGTTTGCCTTTTCGGAAAGAGGCTCTGCCCAGGCCGAGGGCCATGAGATGTTCCGTGTCTGGGAAAGCCCGGATGCCCAGTGCTGTTGTGCCTGTAGATAGGGCGCCAAGGGAAGGGGAAGAGCAGCAAGAGCTTTCAGGGCTGGGCCCTTCCCTGTGGGAGAAGGAGCCGGACGTTTGCCTTTTCGGAAAGAGGCTCTGCCGAGGCCGAGGGCCATGAGATGTTCCGTGTCTGGGAAAGCCCGGATGCCCAGTGCTGTTGTGCCTGTAGGTAGGGCGCCTTGGGAAGGGGAAGAGCAGCAAGAGCTTTCAGGGCTGGGCCCTTCCCTGTGGGAGAAGGAGCCGGAGTTTTGCCTTTTCGGAAAGAGGCTCTGCCGAGACCGAGGGCCATGAGATGTTCCGTGTCTGGGAAAGCCCGGATGCCCAGTGCTGTTGTGCCTTTAGGTAGGGCGCCAAGGGAAGGGGAAGAGCAGCAAGAGCTTTCAGGGCTGGGCCCTTCCCTGTGGGAGAAGGAGCCGGACGTTTGCCTTTTCGGAAAGAGGCTCTGCCGAGGCCGAGGGCCATGAGATGTTCCGTGTCTGGGAAAGCCCGGATGCCCAGTGCTGTTGTGCCTGTAGGTAGGGCGCCTTGGGAAGGGGAAGAGCAGCAAGAGCTTTCAGGGCTGGGCCCTTCCCTGTGGGAGAAGGAGCCGGACGTTTGCCTTTTCGGAAAGAGGCTCTTCCGAGACCGAGGGCCATGAGATGTTCCGTCTATGGGAAAGCATGGTTCCCCAGTGCTGTTGTGCCGGTATATAGGGCACCAAGGGAAGGGGAAGAGCAGCAAGAGCTTTCAGGGCTGGGCCCTTCCCTGTGGGAGAAGGAGCCGGAGTTTTGCCTTTTCGGAAAGAGGCTCTGCCGAGGCCGAGGGCCATGAGATGTTCCTTGTCTGGGAAAGCCCGGATGCCCAGTGCTGTTGTGCCTGTAGGTAGGGCGCCAAGGGAAGGGGAAGAGCAGCAAGAGCTTTCAGGGCTGGGCCCTTCCCTGTGGGAAAAGGAGCCGGACGTTTGCCTTTTCGGAAAGAGGCTCTGCCGAGGCCGAGGGCCATGAGATGTTCCGTGTCTGGGAAAGCCCGGATGCCCAGTGCTGTTGTGCCTGTAGATAGGGCGCCAAGGGAAGGGGAAGAGCAGGAACAGCTTTCAGGGCTGGGCCCTTCCCTGTGGGAGAAGGAGCCGGACGTTTGCCTTTTCGGAAAGAGGCTCTGCCGAGGCCGAGGGCCATGAGATGTTCCGTGTCTGGGAAAGCCCGGATGCCCAGTGCTGTTGTGCCTGTAGGTAGGGCGCCTTGGGAAGGGGAAGAGCAGCAAGAGCTTTCAGGGCTGGGCCCTTCCCTGTGGGAGAAGGAGCCGGACGTTTGCCTTTTCGGAAAGAGGCTCTGCCGAGACCGAGGGCCATGAGATGTTCCTTGTCTGGGAAAGCCCGGATGCCCAGTGCTGTTGTGCCTGTAGGTAGGGCGCCAAGGGAAGGGGAAGAGCAGCAAGAGCTTTCAGGGCTGGGCCCTTCCCTGTGGGAGAAGGAGCCGGACGTTTGCCTTTTCGGAAAGAGGCTCTGCCGAGGCCGAGGGCCATGAGATGTTCCGTCTATGGGAAAGAACGGATCCCCAGTGCTGTTGTGCCTGTAGGTAGGGCGCCTTGGGAAGGGGAAGAGCAGCAAGAGCTTTCAGGGCTGGGCCCTTCCCTGTGGGAGAAGGAGCCGGACGTTTGCCTTTTCGGAAAGAGGCTCTGCCGAGGCCGAGGGCCATGAGATGTTCCATGTCTGGGAAAGCCCGGATGCCCAGTGCTGTTGTGCCTGTAGGTAGGGCGCCTTGGGAAAGGGAAGAGCAGCAAGAGCTTTCAGGGCTGGGCCCTTCCCTGTGGGAGAAGGAGCCGGACGTTTGCCTTTTCGGAAAGAGGCTCTTCCGAGACCGAGGGCCATGAGATGTTCCGTGTCTGGGAAAGCCCGGATTCCCAGTGCTGTTGTGCCTGTAGGTAGGGCGCCTTGGGAAGGGGAAGAGTAGCAAGAGCTTTCAGGGCTGGGCCCTTCCCTGTGGGAGAAGGAGCCGGAGTTTTGCCTTTACGGAAAGAGGCTCTGCCGAGACCGAGGGCCATGAGATGTTCCGTGTCTGGGAAAGGCCGGATGCCCAGTGCTGTTGTGCCTGTAGGTAGGGCGCCTTGGGAAGGGGAAGAGCAGCAAGAGCTTTCAGGGCTGGGCCCTTCCCTGTGGGAGAAGGAGCCAGACGTTTGCCTTTTCGGAAAGAGGCTCTTCAGAGACCGAGGGCCATGAGATGTTCCGTGTCTGGGAAAGCACGGATTCCCAGTGCTGTTGTGCCTGTAGATAGGGCGCCAAGGGAAGGGGAAGAGCAGCAAGAGCTTTCAGGGCTGGGCCCTTCCCTGTGGGAGAAGGAGCCGGACGTTTGCCTTTTTGGAAAGAGGCTCTGCCGAGGCCGAGGGCCATGAGATGTTCCGTCTCTGGGAAAGCCCGGATGCCCAGTGCTGTTGTGCCTGTAGGTAGGGCGCCTTGGGAAGGGGAAGAGCAGCAAGAGCTTTCAGGGCTGGGCCCTTCCCTGTGGGAGAAGGAGCCGGACGTTTGCCTTTTTGGAAAGAGGCTCTGCCGAGGCCGAGGGCCATGAGATGTTCCGTCTCTGGGAAAGCATGGATGCCCAGTGCTGTTGTGCCTGTAGATAGGGCACCAAGGGAAGGGGAAGAGCAGCAAGAGCTTTCAGGGCTGGGCCCTTCCCTGTGGGAGAAGGAGCCGGACGTTTGCCTTTTCAGAAAGAGGCTCTTCCGAGACCGAGGGCCATGAGATGTTCCGTGTCTTGGAAAGCCCGCATCCCCAGTGCTGTTGTGCCTGTAGGTAGGGCGCCAAGGGAAGGGGAAGAGCAGCAAGAGCTTTCAGGGCTGGGCCCTTCCCTGTGGGAGAAGGAGCCGGACGTTTGCCTTTTCGGAAAGAGGCTCTTCCGAGACCGAGGGCCATGAGATGTTCCGTCTATGGGAAAGCATGGTTCCCCAGTGCTGTTGTGCCGGTATATAGGGCACCAAGGGAAGGGGAAGAGCAGCAAGAGCTTTCAGGGCTGGGCCCTTCCCTGTGGGAGAAGGAGCCGGACGTTTGCCTTTTCGGAAAGAGGCTCTGCCGAGGCCGAGGGCCATGAGATGTTCCTTGTCTGGGAAAGCCCGGATGCCCAGTGCTGTTGTGCCTGTAGGTAGGGCGCCTTGGGAAGGGGAAGAGCAGCAAGAGCTTTCAGGGCTGGGCCCTTCCCTGTGGGAGAAGGAGCCGGACGTTTGCCTTTCGGAAAGAGGCTCTGCCGAGGCCGAGGGCCATGAGATGTTCCGTGTCTGGGAAAGCCCGCATCCCCAGTGCTGTTGTGCCTGTCGGTAGGGCACCTTGGGAAGGGGAAGAGCAGCAAGAGCTTTCAGGGCTGGGCCCTTCCCTGTGGGAGAAGGAGCCGGACGTTTGCCTTTTCGGAAAGAGGCTCTGCCGAGGCCGAGGGCCATGAGATGTTCCGTCTCTGGGAAAGGCCGGATGCCCAGTGCTGTTGTGCCTGTAGGTAGGGCGGCAAGGGAAGGGGAAGAGCAGCAAGAGCTTTCAGGGCTGGGCCCTTCCCTGTGGGAGAAGGAGCCGGACATTTGCCTTTTCGGAAAGAGGCTCTGCCGAGGCCGAGGGCCATGAGATGTTCCATCTCTGGGAAAGCCCGGATGCCCAGTGCTGTTGTGCCTGTAGATAGGGCGCCTTGGGAAGGGGAAGAGCAGCAAGAGCTTTCAGGGCTGGGCCCTTCCCTGTGGGAGAAGGAGCCGGACGTTTGCCTTTCGGAAAGAGGCTCTGCCGAGGCCGAGGGCCATGAGATGTTCCGTGTCTGGGAAAGCCCGCATCCCCAGTGCTGTTGTGCCTGTCGGTAGGGCACCTTGGGAAGGGGAAGAGCAGCAAGAGCTTTCAGGGCTGGGCCCTTCCCTGTGGGAGAAGGAGCCGGACGTTTGCCTTTTCGGAAAGAGGCTCTGCCGAGGCCGAGGGCCATGAGATGTTCCGTCTCTGGGAAAGGCCGGATGCCCAGTGCTGTTGTGCCTGTAGGTAGGGCGGCAAGGGAAGGGGAAGAGCAGCAAGAGCTTTCAGGGCTGGGCCCTTCCCTGTGGGAGAAGGAGCCGGACATTTGCCTTTTCGGAAAGAGGCTCTGCCGAGGCCGAGGGCCATGAGATGTTCCATCTCTGGGAAAGCCCGGATGCCCAGTGCTGTTGTGCCTGTAGATAGGGCGCCTTGGGAAGGGGAAGAGCAGCAAGAGCTTTCAGGGCTGGGCCCTTCCCTGTGGGAGAAGGAGCCGGACGTTTGCCTTTTCGGAAAGAGGCTCTGCCGAGGCCGAGGGCCATGAGATGTTCCGTGTCTGGGAAAGCCCGGATGCCCAGTGCTGTTGTGCCTTTAGGTAGGGCGCCAAGGGAAGGGGAAGAGCAGCAAGAGCTTTCAGGGCTGGGCCCTTCCCTGTGGGAGAAGGAGCCGGACGTTTGCCTTTTCGGAAAGAGGCTCTGCTGAGGCCGAGGGGCATGAGATGTTCCGTCTCTGGGAAAGCCCGGATGCCCAGTGCTGTTGTGCCTGTAGGTAGGGCGCCTTGGGAAGGGGAAGAGCAGCAAGAGCTTTCAGGGCTGGGCCCTTCCCTGTGGGAGAAGGAGCCGGAGTTTTGCCTTTTCGGAAAGAGGCTCTGCCGAGACCGAGGGCCATGAGATGTTCCGTGTCTGGGAAAGCCCGGATGCCCAGTGCTGTTGTGCCTTTAGGTAGGGCGCCAAGGGAAGGGGAAGAGCAGCAAGAGCTTTCAGGGCTGGGCCCTTCCCTGTGGGAGAAGGAGCCGGACGTTTGCCTTTTCGGAAAGAGGCTCTGCCGAGGCCGAGGGCCATGAGATGTTCCGTGTCTGGGAAAGCCCGGATGCCCAGTGCTGTTGTGCCTGTAGGTAGGGCGCCTTGGGAAGGGGAAGAGCAGCAAGAGCTTTCAGGGCTGGGCCCTTCCCTGTGGGAGAAGGAGCCGGACGTTTGCCTTTTCGGAAAGAGGCTCTTCCGAGACCGAGGGCCATGAGATGTTCCGTCTATGGGAAAGCATGGTTCCCCAGTGCTGTTGTGCCGGTATATAGGGCACCAAGGGAAGGGGAAGAGCAGCAAGAGCTTTCAGGGCTGGGCCCTTCCCTGTGGGAGAAGGAGCCGGAGTTTTGCCTTTTCGGAAAGAGGCTCTGCCGAGGCCGAGGGCCATGAGATGTTCCTTGTCTGGGAAAGCCCGGATGCCCAGTGCTGTTGTGCCTGTAGGTAGGGCGCCAAGGGAAGGGGAAGAGCAGCAAGAGCTTTCAGGGCTGGGCCCTTCCCTGTGGGAAAAGGAGCCGGACGTTTGCCTTTTCGGAAAGAGGCTCTGCCGAGGCCGAGGGCCATGAGATGTTCCGTGTCTGGGAAAGCCCGGATGCCCAGTGCTGTTGTGCCTGTAGATAGGGCGCCAAGGGAAGGGGAAGAGCAGGAACAGCTTTCAGGGCTGGGCCCTTCCCTGTGGGAGAAGGAGCCGGACGTTTGCCTTTTCGGAAAGAGGCTCTGCCGAGGCCGAGGGCCATGAGATGTTCCGTGTCTGGGAAAGCCCGGATGCCCAGTGCTGTTGTGCCTGTAGGTAGGGCGCCTTGGGAAGGGGAAGAGCAGCAAGAGCTTTCAGGGCTGGGCCCTTCCCTGTGGGAGAAGGAGCCGGACGTTTGCCTTTTCGGAAAGAGGCTCTGCCGAGACCGAGGGCCATGAGATGTTCCTTGTCTGGGAAAGCCCGGATGCCCAGTGCTGTTGTGCCTGTAGGTAGGGCGCCAAGGGAAGGGGAAGAGCAGCAAGAGCTTTCAGGGCTGGGCCCTTCCCTGTGGGAGAAGGAGCCGGACGTTTGCCTTTTCGGAAAGAGGCTCTGCCGAGGCCGAGGGCCATGAGATGTTCCGTCTATGGGAAAGAACGGATCCCCAGTGCTGTTGTGCCTGTAGGTAGGGCGCCTTGGGAAGGGGAAGAGCAGCAAGAGCTTTCAGGGCTGGGCCCTTCCCTGTGGGAGAAGGAGCCGGACGTTTGCCTTTTCGGAAAGAGGCTCTGCCGAGGCCGAGGGCCATGAGATGTTCCATGTCTGGGAAAGCCCGGATGCCCAGTGCTGTTGTGCCTGTAGGTAGGGCGCCTTGGGAAAGGGAAGAGCAGCAAGAGCTTTCAGGGCTGGGCCCTTCCCTGTGGGAGAAGGAGCCGGACGTTTGCCTTTTCGGAAAGAGGCTCTTCCGAGACCGAGGGCCATGAGATGTTCCGTGTCTGGGAAAGCCCGGATTCCCAGTGCTGTTGTGCCTGTAGGTAGGGCGCCTTGGGAAGGGGAAGAGCAGCAAGAGCTTTCAGGGCTGGGCCCTTCCCTGTGGGAGAAGGAGCCGGAGTTTTGCCTTTACGGAAAGAGGCTCTGCCGAGACCGAGGGCCATGAGATGTTCCGTGTCTGGGAAAGGCCGGATGCCCAGTGCTGTTGTGCCTGTAGGTAGGGCGCCTTGGGAAGGGGAAGAGCAGCAAGAGCTTTCAGGGCTGGGCCCTTCCCTGTGGGAGAAGGAGCCAGACGTTTGCCTTTTCGGAAAGAGGCTCTTCAGAGACCGAGGGCCATGAGATGTTCCGTGTCTGGGAAAGCACGGATTCCCAGTGCTGTTGTGCCTGTAGATAGGGCGCCAAGGGAAGGGGAAGAGCAGCAAGAGCTTTCAGGGCTGGGCCCTTCCCTGTGGGAGAAGGAGCCGGACGTTTGCCTTTTTGGAAAGAGGCTCTGCCGAGGCCGAGGGCCATGAGATGTTCCGTCTCTGGGAAAGCCCGGATGCCCAGTGCTGTTGTGCCTGTAGGTAGGGCGCCTTGGGAAGGGGAAGAGCAGCAAGAGCTTTCAGGGCTGGGCCCTTCCCTGTGGGAGAAGGAGCCGGACGTTTGCCTTTTTGGAAAGAGGCTCTGCCGAGGCCGAGGGCCATGAGATGTTCCGTCTCTGGGAAAGCATGGATGCCCAGTGCTGTTGTGCCTGTAGATAGGGCACCAAGGGAAGGGGAAGAGCAGCAAGAGCTTTCAGGGCTGGGCCCTTCCCTGTGGGAGAAGGAGCCGGACGTTTGCCTTTTCGGAAAGAGGCTCTTCCGAGACCGAGGGCCATGAGATGTTCCGTGTCTGGGAAAGCCCGCATCCCCAGTGCTGTTGTGCCTGTAGGTAGGGCGCCAAGGGAAGGGGAAGAGCAGCAAGAGCTTTCAGGGCTGGGCCCTTCCCTGTGGGAGAAGGAGCCGGACGTTTGCCTTTTCGGAAAGAGGCTCTTCCGAGACCGAGGGCCATGAGATGTTCCGTCTATGGGAAAGCATGGTTCCCCAGTGCTGTTGTGCCGGTATATAGGGCACCAAGGGAAGGGGAAGAGCAGCAAGAGCTTTCAGGGCTGGGCCCTTCCCTGTGGGAGAAGGAGCCGGACGTTTGCCTTTTCGGAAAGAGGCTCTGCCGAGGCCGAGGGCCATGAGATGTTCCTTGTCTGGGAAAGCCCGGATGCCCAGTGCTGTTGTGCCTGTAGGTAGGGCGCCTTGGGAAGGGGAAGAGCAGCAAGAGCTTTCAGGGCTGGGCCCTTCCCTGTGGGAGAAGGAGCCGGACGTTTGCCTTTCGGAAAGAGGCTCTGCCGAGGCCGAGGGCCATGAGATGTTCCGTGTCTGGGAAAGCCCGCATCCCCAGTGCTGTTGTGCCTGTCGGTAGGGCACCTTGGGAAGGGGAAGAGCAGCAAGAGCTTTCAGGGCTGGGCCCTTCCCTGTGGGAGAAGGAGCCGGACGTTTGCCTTTTCGGAAAGAGGCTCTGCCGAGGCCGAGGGCCATGAGATGTTCCGTCTCTGGGAAAGGCCGGATGCCCAGTGCTGTTGTGCCTGTAGGTAGGGCGGCAAGGGAAGGGGAAGAGCAGCAAGAGCTTTCAGGGCTGGGCCCTTCCCTGTGGGAGAAGGAGCCGGACATTTGCCTTTTCGGAAAGAGGCTCTGCCGAGGCCGAGGGCCATGAGATGTTCCATCTCTGGGAAAGCCCGGATGCCCAGTGCTGTTGTGCCTGTAGATAGGGCGCCTTGGGAAGGGGAAGAGCAGCAAGAGCTTTCAGGGCTGGGCCCTTCCCTGTGGGAGAAGGAGCCGGACGTTTGCCTTTTCGGAAAGAGGCTCTGCCGAGGCCGAGGGCCATGAGATGTTCCGTGTCTGGGAAAGCCCGGATGCCCAGTGCTGTTGTGCCTTTAGGTAGGGCGCCAAGGGAAGGGGAAGAGCAGCAAGAGCTTTCAGGGCTGGGCCCTTCCCTGTGGGAGAAGGAGCCGGACGTTTGCCTTTTCGGAAAGAGGCTCTGCTGAGGCCGAGGGCCATGAGATGGTCCGTCTCTGGGAAAGCCCGGATGCCCAGTGCTGTTGTGCCTGTAGGTAGGGCGCCTTGGGAAGGGGAAGAGCAGCAAGAGCTTTCAGGGCTGGGCCCTTCCCTGTGGGTGAAGGAGCCGGACGTTTGCCTTTTCGGAAAGAGGCTCTGCCGAGGCCGAGGGCCATGAGATGTTCCGTCTCTGGGAAAGCCCGGATGCCCAGTGCTGTTGTGCCTGTAGGTAGGGCGCCAAGGGAAGGGGAAGAGCAGCAAGAGCTTTCAGGGCTGGGCCCTTCCCTGTGGGAGAAAGAGCCGGACGTTTGCCTTTTCGGAAAGAGGCTCTGCCGAGGCCGAGGGCCATGAGATGTTCCTTGTCTGGGAAAGCCCGGATGCCCAGTGCTGTTGTGCCTGTCGGTAGGGCACCAAGGGAAGGGGAAGAGCAGCAAGAGCTTTCAGGGCTGGGCCCTTCCCTGTGGGAGAAGGAGCCGGACGTTTACCTTTTCGGAAAGAGGCTCTGCCGAGGCCGAGGGCCGTGAGATGTTCTGTGTCTGGGAAAGCCCGGATGCCCAGTGCTGTTGTGCCTGTAGGTAGGGCGCCAAGGGAAGGGGAAGAGCAGCAAGAGCTTTCAGGGCTGGGCCCTTCCCTGTGGGAGAAGGAGCCGGAAGTTTGCCTTTTCGGAAAGAGGCTCTGCCGAGGCCGAGGCCCATTAGATGTTCCGTCTCTGGGAAAGCCCGGATCCCCAGTGCTGTTGTGCCTGTCGGTAGGGCGCCTTGGGAAGGGGAAGAGTAGCAAGAGCTTTCAGGGCTGGGCCCTTCCCTGTGGGAGAAGGAGCCGGACGTTTGCCTTTTCGGAAAGAGGCTCTGCCGAGGCCGAGGGCCATGAGATGTTCCGTCTCTGGGAAAGCCCAGATGCCCAGTGCTGTTGTGCCTGTCAGTAGGGCGCCTTGGGAAGGGGAAGAGTAGCAAGAGCTTTCAGGGCTGGGCCCTTCCCTGTGGGAGAAGGAGCCGGACGTTTGCCTTTTCGGAAAGAGGCTCTGCCGAGGCTGAGGGCCATGAGATGGTCCGTCTCTGGGAAAGCCCGGATGCCCAGTGCTGTTGTGCCTGTAGGTAGGGCGCCAAGGGAAGGGGAAGAGCAGCAAGAGCTTTCAGGGCTGGGCCCTTCCCTGTGGGAGAAGGAGCCGGACGTTTGCCTTTTCGGAAAGAGGCTCTGCCGAGGCCGAGGGCCATGAGATGTTCCGTCTCTGGGAAAGCCCGGATGCCCAGTGCTGTTGTGCCTGTCGGTAGGGCGCCATGGGAAGGGGAAGAGTAGCAAGAGCTTTCAGGGCTGGGCCCTTCCCTGTGGGAGAAGGAGCCGGACGTTTGCCTTTTCGGAAAGAGGCTCTGCCGAGGCCGAGGGCCATGAGATGTTCTGTGTCTGGGAAAGCCCGGATGCCCAGTGCTGTTGTGCCTGTAGGTAGGGCGCCAAGGGAAGGGGAAGAGCAGCAAGAGCTTTCAGGGCTGGGCCCTTCCCTGTGGGAGAAGGAGCCGGACGTTTGCCTTTTCGGAAAGAGGCTCTGCCGAGGCCGAGGGCCATGAGATGTTCCGTCTCTGGGAAAGCCCAGATCCCCAGTGCTGTTGTGCCTGTAGGTAGGGCGCCTAGGGAAGGGGAAGAGCAGCAAGAGCTTTCAGGGCTGGGCCCTTCCCTGTGGGAGAAGGAGCCGGACGTTTGCCTTTTCGGAAAGAGGCTCTGCCGAGGCCGAGGGCCATGAGATGTTCCGTCTCTGGGAAAGTCCGGATCCCCAGTGCTGTTGTGCCTGTAGATAGGGCGCCTTGGGAAGGGGAAGAGCAGCAAGAGCTTTCAGGGCTGGGCCCTTCCCTGTGGGAGAAGGAGCCGGACGTTTGCCTTTTCGGAAAGAGGCTCTGCCGAGGCCGAGGGCCATGAGATGTTCCGTCTCTGGGAAAGCCCGGATGCCCAGTGCTGTTGTGCCTGTCGGTAGGGCGCCTTGGGAAGGGGAAGAGTAGCAAGAGCTTTCAGGGCTGGGCCCTTCCCTGTGGGAGAAGGAGCCGGACGTTTGCCTTTTCGGAAAGAGGCTCTGCCGAGGCTGAGGGCCATGAGATGGTCCGTCTCTGGGAAAGCCCGGATGCCCAGTGCTGTTGTGCCTGTAGATAGGGCGCCAAGGGAAGGGGAAGAGCAGCAAGAGCTTTCAGGGCTGGGCCCTTCCCTGTGGGAGAAGGAGCCGGACGTTTGCCTTTTCGGAAAGAGGCTCTGCCGAGGCCGAGGGCCATGAGATGTTCCGTGTCTGGGAAAGCCCGGATGCCCAGTGCTGTTGTGCCTGTCGGTAGGGCGCCATGGGAAGGGGAAGAGTAGCAAGAGCTTTCAGGGCTGGGCCCTTCCCTGTGGGAGAAGGAGCCGGACGTTTGCCTTTTCGGAAAGAGGCTCTGCTGAGGCCGAGGGCCATGAGATGTTCCGTGTCTGGGAAAGCCCGGATGCCCAGTGCTGTTGTGCCTGTAGGTAGGGCGCCTTGGGAAGGGGAAGAGCAGCAAGAGCTTTCAGGGCTGGGCCCTTCCCTGTGGGAGAAGGAGCCGGACGTTTGCCTTTTCGGAAAGAGGCTCTGCCAAGAATGAGGGCCATGAGATGTTCCGTGTCTGGGAAAGCCCGCATCCCCAGTGCTGTTGTGGCTGTCGGTAGGGCACCTTGGGAAGCGGAAGAGTAGCAAGAGCTTTCAGGGCTGGGCCCTTCCCTGTGGGAGAAGGAGCCGGACGTTTGCCTTTTCGGAAAGAGGCTCTGCCGAGTCCGAGGGCCATGAGATGTTCCTTGTCTGGGAAAGCCCGGATGCCCAGTGCTGTTGTGCCTGTAGGTAGGGCGCCTTGGGAAGGGGAAGAGCAGCAAGAGCTTTCAGGGCTGGGCCCTTCCCTGTGGGAGAAGGAGCCGGACGTTTGCCTTTTCGGAAAGAGGCTCTGCCGAGACCGAGGGCCATGAGATGTTCCTTGTCTGGGAAAGCCCGGATGCCCAGTGCTGTTGTGCCTGTAGATAGGGCGCCAAGGGAAGGGGAAGAGCAGCAAGAGCTTTCAGGGCTGGGCCCTTCCCTGTGGGAGAAGGAGCCGCACGTTTGCCTTTTCGGAAAGAGGCTCTGCCGAGGCTGAGGGCCATGAGATGTTCCGTCTCTGGGAAAGCCCGGATGCCCAGTGCTGTTATGCCTGTAGATAGGGCGCCTTGGGAAGGGGAAGAGCAGCAAGAGCTTTCAGGGCTGGGCCCTTCCCTGTGGGAGAAGGAGCCGGACGTTTGCCTTTTCGGAAAGAGGCTCTGCCGAGGCCGAGGGCCATGAGATGGTCCGTCTCTGGGAAAGCCCGGATGCCCAGTGCTGTTGTGCCTGTAGATAGGGCGCCTTGGGAAGGGGAAGAGCAGCAAGAGCTTTCAGGGCTGGGCCCTTCCCTGTGGGAGAAGGAGCCGGACGTTTGCCTTTTCGGAAAGAGGCTCTGCCAAGGCCGAGGGCCATGAGATGTTCCGTGTCTGGGAAAGCCCGGATGCCCAGTGCTGTTGTGCCTGTAGGTAGGGCGCCTTGGGAAGGGGAAGAGCAGCAAGAGCTTTCAGGGCTGGGCATTTTCCTGTGGGAGAAGGAGCCGCACGTTTGCCTTTTCGGAAAGAGGCTCTGCCGAGGCCGAGGGCCATGAGATGTTCCTTGTCTGGGAAAGCCCGGATGCCCAGTGCTGTTGTGCCTTTAGGTAGGGCGCCAAGGGAAGGGGAAGAGCAGCAAGAGCTTTCAGGGCTGGGCCCTTCCCTGTGGGAGAAGGAGCCGCACGTTTGCCTTTTCGGAAAGAGGCTGTGCCGAGGCCGAGGGCCATGAGATGTTCCGTGTCTGGGAAAGCCCGGATGCCCAGTGCTGTTGTGCCTGTAGGTAGGGCGCCTTGGGAAATGGAAGAGTAGCAAGAGCTTTCAGGGCTGGGCCCTTCCCTGTGGGTGAAGGAGCCGGACGTTTGCCTTTTCGGAAAGAGGCTCTGCCAAGAATGAGGGCCATGAGATGTTCCGTGTCTGGGAAAGCCCGCATCCCCAGTGCTGTTGTTCCTGTAGGTAGGGCGCCTTGGGAAGGGGAAGAGCAGCAAGAGCTTTCAGGGCTGGGCCCTTCCCTGTGGGAGAAGGAGCCGGACGTTTGCCTTTTCGGAAAGAGGCTCTGCCGAGGCCGAGGGCCATGAGATGTTCCTTGTCTGGGAAAGCCCGCATCCCCAGTGCTGTTGTGCCTGTCGGTAGGGCACCTTGGGAAGCGGAAGAGTAGCAAGAGCTTTCAGGGCTGGGCCCTTCCCTGTGGGAGAAGGAGCCGGACGTTTGCCTTTTCGGAAAGAGGCTCTGCCGAGTCCGAGGGCCATGAGATGTTCCTTGTCTGGGAAAGCCCGGATGCCCAGTGCTGTTGTGCCTGTAGATAGGGCGCCTTGGGAAGGGGAAGAGCAGCAAGAGCTTTCAGGGCTGGGCCCTTCCCTGTGGGAGAAGGAGCCGGACGTTTGCCTTTTCGGAAAGAGGCTCTGCCGAGACCGAGGGCCATGAGATGTTCCTTGTCTGGGAAAGCCCGGATGCCCAGTGCTGTTGTGCCTGTAGATAGGGCGCCAAGGGAAGGGGAAGAGCAGCAAGAGCTTTCAGGGCTGGGCCCTTCCCTGTGGGAGAAGGAGCCGCACGTTTGCCTTTTCGGAAAGAGGCTCTGCCGAGGCCGAGGGCCATGAGATGTTCCTTGTCTGGGAAAGCCCGGATGCCCAGTGCTGTTGTGCCTGTAGATAGGGCGCCAAGGGAAGGGGAAGAGCAGCAAGAGCTTTCAGGGCTGGGCCCTTCCCTGTGGGAGAAGGAGCCGGACGTTTGCCTTTTCGGAAAGAGGCTCTGCCGAGGCCGAGGGCCATGAGATGTTCCGTGTCTGGGAAAGCCCGGATGCCCAGTGCTGTTGTGCCTGTAGATAGGGCGCCTTGGGAAGGGGAAGAGCAGCAAGAGCTTTCAGGGCTGGGCCCTTCCCTGTGGGAGAAGGAGCCGGACGTTTGCCTTTTCGGAAAGAGGCTCTGCCAAGAATGAGGGCCATGAGATGTTCCGTGTCTGGGAAAGCCCGGATGCCCAGTGCTGTTGTGCCTGTAGGTAGGGCGCCTTGGGAAGGGGAAGAGCAGCAAGAGCTTTCAGGGCTGGGCCCTTCCCTGTGGGAGAAGGAGCCGGACGTTTGCCTTTTCGGAAAGAGGCTCTGCCGAGGCTGAGGGCCATGAGATGGTCCGTCTCTGGGAAAGCCCGGATGCCCAGTGCTGTTGTGCCTGTAGATAGGGCGCCAAGGGAAGGGGAAGAGCAGCAAGAGCTTTCAGGGCTGGGCCCTTCCCTGTGGGAGAAGGAGCCGGACGTTTGCCTTTTCGGAAAGAGGCTCTGCCGAGGCCGAGGGCCATGAGATGTTCCGTCTCTGGGAAAGCCCGGATGCCCAGTGCTGTTGTGCCTGTCGGTAGGGCGCCATGGGAAGGGGAAGAGTAGCAAGAGCTTTCAGGGCTGGGCCCTTCCCTGTGGGAGAAGGAGCCGGACGTTTGCCTTTTCGGAAAGAGGCTCTGCCGAGGCCGAGGGCCGTGAGATGTTCTGTGTCTGGGAAAGCCCGGATGCCCAGTGCTGTTGTGCCTGTAGGTAGGGCGCCAAGGGAAGGGGAAGAGCAGCAAGAGCTTTCAGGGCTGGGCCCTTCCCTGTGGGAGAAGGAGCCGGACGTTTGCCTTTTCGGAAAGAGGCTCTGCCGAGGCCGAGGGCCATGAGATGTTCCGTCTCTGGGAAAGTCCGGATCCCCAGTGCTGTTGTGCCTGTAGGTAGGGCGCCTAGGGAAGGGGAAGAGCAGCAAGAGCTTTCAGGGCTGGGCCCTTCCCTGTGGGAGAAGGAGCCGGACGTTTGCCTTTTCGGAAAGAGGCCCTGCCGAGGCCGAGGGCCATGAGATGTTCCGTCTCTGGGAAAGTCCGGATCCCCAGTGCTGTTGTGCCTGTAGATAGGGCGCCTTGGGAAGGGGAAGAGCAGCAAGAGCTTTCAGGGCTGGGCCCTTCCCTGTGGGAGAAGGAGCCGGACGTTTGCCTTTTCGGAAAGAGGCTCTGCCGAGGCCGAGGGCCATGAGATGTTCCGTCTCTGGGAAAGCCCGGATGCCCAGTGCTGTTGTGCCTGTCGGTAGGGCGCCTTGGGAAGGGGAAGAGCAGCAAGAGCTTTCAGGGCTGGGCCCTTCCCTGTGGGAGAAGGAGCCGGACGTTTGCCTTTTCGGAAAGAGGCTCTGCCGAGGCCGAGGGCCATGAGATGTTCCGTCTCTGGGAAAGTCCGGATCCCCAGTGCTGTTGTGCCTGTAGGTAGGGCGCCTAGGGAAGGGGAAGAGCAGCAAGAGCTTTCAGGGCTGGGCCCTTCCCTGTGGGAGAAGGAGCCGGACGTTTGCCTTTTCGGAAAGAGGCCCTGCCGAGGCCGAGGGCCATGAGATGTTCCGTCTCTGGGAAAGTCC